>NC_090296.1:148227593-148530623 GCF_039906515.1 Pseudorca crassidens | reverse complement strand
ATATGGTTTTAAGGACACCATAAATGTTTGTACCATAATATATATATATATTTTTTGCGGCACGCGGGCCTCTCACTGCCGTGGCCCCTCCCGCCGCGGAGCACAGGCTGCAGATGCGCAGGCTCATCGGCCATGGCTCACGGGCCCAGCCGCTCCGCGGCACGTGGGATCCTCCAGGACCGGGGCACGAACCCGTGTCCCCTGCATCGGCAGGCGGACTCTCAACCACTGCGCCACCAGGGAAGCCCTGTACCATAATATTTTTAAACATTTTGCTATCATTGGATATTTATATTGTTTCTAATTTTCCTTTATTATTACTGCAATTAATGATTTTTGAATGTAAATCTAGCTCATAGTTGATTATTTTCTTAGAATATTTTCCAAGAGGTAGAATTGCTGGAGAAAGTGTACAGTATGAAGGTGATTGAAAATAAATTTTCAAATCGCCCTTTTGAGTGTTTGGATTCTTTTGCAGTTTACTATTGGGATGTGAGGGTTGTTCTTTAACCATCCTTGATAATCCTGATATATATCATTTAAAAGTCTTTGATAATTGGACAAACCAAAATGACAGTTTTGGTTTGTAACTTTTCACTTATTTTATTATTTTTGAAGTTAAACATATTTTGCACTGTGTTGGGACACTTGTTTGGCTGCTATAGTGAATTTTTGATATTGTGTATCAATTTTTCCATTATAGGAAAGGAGATAAGGAGGGCAGGGGTTCTATTTTGTCCCAGTATTCATCTCTGATTCCTCCCTGACCTCACACCCTATATTTCATCCATTATCAAATCCTAATCACTCCACCACAAAAATTTAAACAGAATCTGCTATCTCCTGCCTTGCACACTGATAAACCCAGACACAACCACCATCATCTTGCATCTGCACCAACAACTTCCCCATCTCCCTGCTTCCACTCTTACTCCTTTACCATGCATTCCCCAGAGGAAATCTTTGAAAAATGAATCAGAGACATGATTCTCCCACTTAAACCCTCAAATGGGCTTTTCGTCTCTCCTCATTTTCATCTTCATCCAATATGACCGCTGGACTTCTTTCTGAGTCTCTCAAACATGCCAAATTCCATTCAATTCTATTCAGTAAGTTCAAAGCCTTCACACTTGCTGTTTTCTTTGCCCAGAAAGTTCTTCCCCAAGTCATCACATGGGACCTCTTCAGAGAGGTCTTTGACCATCTGGCCAAAATAGTCTTCCTTTGACCCACTCCAGTTACCTCTGTATTTGATTAGCCTATTTTCTTTAAGGTATGTTTCCGGTTATAAAATTATATACATACATATGTGTGTTGACAAGGGTGAACCAATAATCAAGGGTACCAAGAATACACAATGGAGAAAGGAGCACTTCTTCAATAAATGGTGTTGGGAAAACTAAATATTTCACTTGCAGAAGAATGAACTTGGACCCCTATCTTACATCATGCACAAAAGTTAAGTCAAAATGGACTAGGGACTTAAACATAAGATCTGAAACCATAAAACTTCTGGGAAAAAATATAGGGGGAAAACTTTTTGACACTGGTCTTGACGATGATTTCTTGGATGTGACACCAAAAGCACATACAACAAAAGCAAAAATGGACAAGTGGGACTATAACAAACTAAAAATCTCCTGCACAGCAAAGGGAACAACTAATGAAATGAAAAGAAAAATTGGGGGATAAGAGAAAATATTTGTAAACCATATCTGACAAAGGGTTAATATTCAAATATATAGGGAACTACTACAACTCAATAGCAAAAAACAAACAACATGATTAAAAATGAGCAAAGAAATGGAGTAGACATTTCTCCAAAGAAGACATGGAAATAGCCAACAGGTATATGGTAAGATGATTAAAATCACTAATCACCAGAAAAATGCAAGTCAAAACCACAATTAGGTATTACCTCACATTTTTTAGGATGACTTAACAAAAAAACAAAAGGTAAGTGTGTTGGTGAGAATGTGGAGAAAAAGGAATGTTTGTACACTGTTGGTGGAAAAGTAAATTGGTGGAACCACTATGGAAAATAGTATGGAGGTTCCTTAAAAAAATAGACATACTACATGACCCAGCAATTCCACTTCTGGCTATATATATCTAAAGGAATTGAAATAAGGATCTCAAAGAGTTATCTGCGCTCCCATGTTCATTGCAGCATTTTTCACAATAGCCAACACATAGAAACAACCTAAGTGTTCATCAATGGACAAATGGATAAAGAAAATATGCTATACAGGCAATGGAATATTATTCAGCCTTTAAAAAGAGGAAATCTTGCCATTTGCATCAGTACGTATGGACCTTGAGAGTATTATGCTAAGTGAAATAAGCTAGATACAGAAGGACAAATACAGCATGAGTCCTCAGTTATATGAGGAATCTAAAATAGTCAGACCCACAGAAGCAGAGAGTAGAAAGCTGGGCTGGAGGAGAGGGGGAAATTGGGAGGTATTAGTCAAAAGGTACAAACCTGCAGTTATGTAAGATAAATAAATCCTAGAGATTTAAATATATTTATTTATTTATTTGGCTGCATTGGGTCTTAGTTGCAGCACGTGGGATCTTTGTTTAGGCATGCGGGATCTTTCATTGTGGTGCGTGGGCTTCTCTCTAGTTGTGGTGCACGGGCTTTCTCTTCTCTAGCTGTGGAATGTGGGCTCCAGCGCGTGGGCTCTGTAGTTTGTGGCACGCAGGCTGTCTCATTGAGGCGCAGGAGCTCAGTAGTTGTGGCTCATGGGCTCTAGAGCACAGGCTCAGTATTTGTAGAGCATGGGCTTAGTTGTCCCGCAACACGTGGGATCTTAGTTCCCCGACCAGGGATCGAACCTGCGTCCCCTGCATTGGAAGGTGGATTCTTTACCACTGTGCCACCAGGGAAGTCCCAATCCTAGAGATTTGATGTGCAGCATAGTGCCTGTGGTTAACAGTACTGTAGTATATACTTAAAATTTTGTTAAGAAGATAGATCTTATGTTAAGTGTTCTTATCACAAATAATAATAATAATAATGGCAGGAGGAAACTTGAAGGTGATGGATATGTTTATGGCATTGACTGTGGTGATGGTTTCATGGGTGTATGCTTATCTCCAACTTCATCAAATTGTATACATTGAATAGGTACGATATCTTTTTAGAATAAATAAATTTATTTATTTATTTAGGCTGCGTTGGGTCTTCGTTGTTCCGTGCGGGCTTTCTCTAGTTGCGGCGAGCGGGGGCTACTCTTCGTTGCCGTGAGCGTGCTTCAGTAGTTGCAGCATGCAGGCTCAGTAGTTGTGCCACACGGGCTTAGTTGCTCTGCGGCATGTGGGATCCTTCCCGACCAGGGATCGGACCCGTGTCCCCTGCGTTGGCAGGTGGATTCTTAACCACTGAGCCACCAGGGAAATCCTGAATAGGTACAGTATTTTGTATGTCAGTCATACCTCAATGAAGTGTGTGTGTATATGTGTATATGTATTTCTTTCTGTGTTTACGGTCTCTCCTCTCTTTAGCATTATTAAACATGATGAGGGCAGAAACTTTATATTTTATAGGCTAGGGCACAGAGACAGTCCTTGAGTCATAACAAGCATTTAATTAATAGTTGTTAAATAAATGAACGACTAAATATCTGTCAGGCATAGAGCACAATGATGGCCACATAGTAATTGTTAAGTAAATGGAACTTGCTATTATTATTGTTACACTTCACAAAGAGTGTGAAATGTTATTTATCCTTCATTGGAGAGAGATTGAAATCTTGCTTTGTGTCACTTTTATCTTTCCTATCAACTTTTTGGCCCCTGTAATGTTAATCGTCCTATTCAAATAAGAAAAACATAGTAAAAATAGTGTCTCAGAGTGTATTTAAATATAAAGCTTGTTATAGGCACAATTCATTCAGTAACCAGGAACCCTAGTCTCTAATTAAAATAAAATTTGTGAGTTGAAAGAAGGCTTTAATGGCTTTGCTTGAGGCATTTGTTAGGGATTGACCAAAAGACAACACAGGCTGATGGACTGTTCCTGCCTTGAGAAGGATTTTGGACTTTTATTTCATAGCTTATATAAGAAATCTAACCTTACCATCAATTACTCTTGGTATCTTGGAATAGCTTTACGTTAAATGTGTATTCACATAATGCAAATGATATGTTAGAGTGTGTTCGAATTCTTAGCAAAGCTAGGCTGCAGATAAAATTTAGAACAGAAGGAATTACAATAACAAATGAGCAGTGCTTCACAGCAGGGCTTTTTGGGTTGTTTGTTTGTTTGCAAAATGTAACAGCCAAGAATACGGCACCTTTGTGTTTCTCTACCTTTTTTGCAGTGTTACTCTGCGCATGTCTGGGTTGGTGCGGTGGAGCATGATGGGTACCTTTTTCGCCCATAGGAAGAAGAGAGCTGCTCACAGCCTGGTGGATAGGAGGGATGGGACTAAAACCAGGGTTTATAACCAGTGATTCTAAAGAAGGCAGTAGGACATGCATAAAGAAAAGGCACCCTGCAATACGGTGGCTAATTTCATGGAAATACTAGTTGCAGAAGCCCCGCTTGGCAGTGTTTGTTAACCCTCTGTGGTGATGGAAATTTGTTTTCTTTTTTAAGCAAAATGCACATGTGTGCCTATACCAATAATCTGAACACAATTTTAGGAGACATATGCTCTCTCCATGGACACTATGGGCTTATGCTCTCTCCATGGACACTTGAAGATGGGAGATTTCTTACATCTTGCAAAGCATCAATGGCTTCAACAAAAGAGAACTGACCTTTTGTGAATTTTCAGATAATGCAAAATAGAACTGCGTTAGCCTTAGGAAGAAAAAAACATTTTTCTATGTAGTGACTTCGATTTTACAATGCAATCTACCTAAGTCTTTCGGCATTTTCGAAATAGCAAAAGACAGACCCAGTAAAGTTTTTCAGGGCCACAGAAAAAGTGTGGTTAGAAAAATATCTAACACTTGGAAATAAAGCCAAAGGATGACTCCATGTCCTTTAAAATGTCATACTGGGGCACTATTTCATAATCCTTCCCCTAAAGGTTATTTATCATCTAGCCGAATACACCTACGCTTGACTTGGTTACCCCTTGATTAGAACCCACACACTGTGAAGTTACATGCTCATTTGTGTACTTCTGTGCTTGGTAAAAAAATAATTCCAAATATTACTTTTGTTTAATCATCCTGTACGACTCTACAAAGTTTTATATCTATTAGCAAATTCATTTCAGCCTTTCTTGGGCTGACTGACTCCATCAATCTTTATTCCTTGAATTGTTCTCTTAAGAGTTTACCACCTTACTGGTCTCTCGTTAACTGAGTTGAAAAAAATATTTGGCGCGCACTCATTCTATATTTGTATGAGTCATGTACGCTGTAATTTGACAGTGGGGATGGCCCTGCATTGTGGTTTTAAGAGTACTTTGCAGCGTGGAGGTTGCCTGGAAGCCACAGGCTACAAATCAGATGCAGAAGCTCCTTCATTATCAGGAGTGCTCTGGATATGGTCCTGAACATTGATGCATGTAACTAGGAGGGAGCAGAACCAAGCTCACTGCATAACCTGGGCTTGTAATGAGAGATCGTGAGCCTGCTTGAGAGGAAGATGGAAATGCCTTGGAGGGAGAGGGGGTAGCTCACATATCCAAGGACAGAATCAGAATTCAGAAAGGCCTTGGAAAACTGGAACATTGGGTTGAAATAAACCACATGTAACGCAAAAAAGGAAAACTACATTTGAGGGCTCATAGTATCAATTGCAAAATATTTGAATCCTTTGACTCTGTAGTCCCACATATGTAAATCTATCCCGAGTTAATATTAAAAAATATGGGAGGAGATTTTTGCACAAAAATGTTAATTGCAGTGTTGTTAAGAATAATGAAAAATTGGAAGCAATTGAAATGTCAACAATATGGGAATGATTAAGTAAATTGTAGAGCATCTAATTCATGGGTTTTTTTCCCTAACAAATCAAAAAGAACATGTATTATGAAATATAGCACATAGTAGAAAAGTGTACACTACATAAATGTGCAATTTACTGAATTATCCTAAAAGTCAGATAACCACCACCCACACCAAAAAATGAAGCACTACCAGCACCCCATTAGTTCTCATGTGTTCCTTCCAAACCAAAAACCCCTTAAAATAATCGTTGGTCTGAATTTTATGATAATCACTTAAATTTTTTTTGTTATAGTTTTACCACGTAAGTATGTATTCCTCAACACTATAGTTTAGCTTTGCCTTTTGAAATTTATTTAAATGGGATTTTTTTTGTTTGTTTGGATATTTTTGCTTAACACGATTTTTTCCTTTCTTAAAAAATTGAGAAATAATAAAGATGCCATACAATTCGTCCATTTAAAGTGTACAATTCAGCGTTTTTTAGTATCATCACAAAGTTGTGCAGCCATCATCACTAATTCCAGAACATGTTTATTATCCCCCCCAAAACCCTCTACCCATTAGTGGTCATTCCTTACTTCTCCTTTCCTCCGGCTCCTGGCAATTACTAACCTACCTTCTGTCCTTGTGGATTTGCCTCTTCCGGATATTTCTGGATATAAAAGGAATTATACAGTATGTGGTTTTTGTGTCAGGCTCCTTTCACTTCACATACTGTTTTCAACGTCATCCACTTTACAGCGTATTTTGGGACTTCATTTCTTTTCATGACTGAGTAACATGCCAGTGTAAGGATATACCACATTCTACTTATCCATTCGTGAGGTGATGGACATTTGGGTTGCTTCCATTTTGGGGGTTATCAGAAATAATGCTGCTATAAATGTTTGCGTGCAAGTTTTTGTATACATATATGTTTACATTTCTCTTAGGGATATACCAAAGTATGTAACAGCTGGATCCCATGGAACTCTGTATTTAACCATTTGAAGAACTGCCTAAACTGGTTTTCAAAGCAATTGCACCATATTACATTCCCACCAGCAATGTGTGGTGGTTCCAGTTTTTCCACATCCTCGCCAACCCCTGTTATCATCCATCGTTTTGATTATAACCATCCTGGTGATTGCGAAGTGGTATCTCATTGGGGTGTTGGATTTGCCTTTCTGTAACTTTGAGCATCTTTTCATGGACTCGTTGGCCATTTGTATATCTTCCTTGGAGAAATGTCTATTCAAATCTTTTGTCCATTTTTTTTCCACCCCAAACTCCTGGCAACTAGTGATCTTTTTACTGTCTCCACAGTTTTGTCTTTTCCAGATTGCCATGAAGTCAGAATCCTACAGTATGTAGCCTTTTCATATTGGCTTCTTTCACTTAGTGGTATGCATTTAAGGGTCCTCCATGTCTTTTCATGACTGTATAGCTCATTTCTTTTTTTAAGTATTCTTTATTTTTTTTATTTAATTTATTTTTGGCTGCGTCAGATCTTAGTTGCGGCACACAGGATCCTCGTTGAGGCATGGGGGCTCTTCATTGTGGTGTGCAGGCTTCTCTCTAGTTGTGGCACACGGGCTCCAGAGTGTGTGGGCTCTATAGTTTGCAGCACACAGGCTCTCCAGTTGAGGCATGCGAGCTCAGTAGCTGTGGCGCTCGGGCTTAATTGCCCCGCAGCATGTGGGATCTTAGTTCCCTGACCAGGGATCAAACCTGCATCCCCTGCATTGTAAGGCATATTCTTTACCACTGGACCACCAGGGAAGTCTCTCTCATTTCTATTATTGAATAGTATGCCATTGTATGGGTATACCACAGTCTGTTTAAGTTAATTGCTTCCAAGTTTTGATCATTATAAATAAAGCTTCTCTAAAAATTAGTGTGCAACGTTTTGTGTGGACATACAGTTTCAGCTTGAGTAAATATCAAAGAGCATTTTTTCTGGATCATATGGTAAGACTATATTTAGTTCTGTAAGAACCTGCCAAACTGTCTTCCAAAATGTACCATTTTGTATCCCCATCAGCAATGAGTGAGAGTTCCTGTTGCTCTATGTTCTTGCCAGTTTTTGGTATTGAAAATACTCTCAGTGTTTTGGGTTTTTGCTGTTCTGATAGATGTGTAATGGTATCTCCTTGTCTGAATTTGCATTTCCCTGATGACATGATGTTTGAGAACCTTTTTATATGCTTATTTGCCATCTATGTATTTTCTTTGGTGACGTGTCTGGTCAGATCTTTTGCCCACATTTTAATTGGGTTGTTTTCTTGTTGTTGAGCTTTAATAATTTTTTATATTTTGGATACCAGTCCTTTCAAAGATATGTAGTTTGAAAATATTTTCCCCCATCTGTGACTTTTCATTCTCTCCATGGTATATTTCAAGCAGGAGAAAGTTTTAAATTTAACGAAGTTCAACTTATCATTATTTTCTTTCATGGATCACGTTTTGGTGTCCTCTAGTTTTTCGAGCATATTTAGGTAATGGATTTAAAGTCTTTGTTTAACAAGTCCAACATGTGCACTTCCTCAGGGACGATATCTGCTGACTGGTTCTTTTCCTATGTATATATGTCATACTTTCTGGTTTCTCCACACATCTCGTAAATATTTTTGTTAAAAACTGAACATTTTAAATAATATAATGTGGCAACTCTTGAAATCAGATTCTCTCCATCTGTAGGATTTACTATTATTGCTGTTTGTTGTTATTGTTGCTGCTGCTTTTTAAAAAATCTCTTTCTTCAATTAATTCTGTAAATTCTGTATATTTTTCTTGTGTGACCTCTGACGTCTTTGCATCGTTAGTTGAGTGGTCAGGTAATGATTGGACACGATGTACTTAAATTCATGGAATCATTAAGTCTCCCTGTCTTTACTGAGAACTCTGTATATGTTGGGGGCATGCTTTCAACATTCAGCCACCTAACTTATTATTCTGTCTTAGTCTTCTCTCTTAACTGGCACAGAACCTCAAGGTCGGTCAGATGTGAGAGCTTTAGAGCTTTCTTAAGATTTTCCTGAGCCTGTGCACAACCCCATATATACGTGTGTTCTTCTAGATTCCTAGGAAAGTGCTCAAGCTTTTCAAAGCATCCTCTGGAAATCTCACTCCCTAGCTTTTCCTTTCAAGTTTTTGGTCTACTTGTTATTTGCTTTAATTGTTATTGTCATTTCAGGTAGCCGTAATGTTGAACAATTGCTGCTAATTTTTTTTAAACAAATGCCACTGGGCAAAAATCTATTGGCATTGTGTGACCTCTGAGTCAAGTCAAATAAAGACAATCCTTGTGTGTGTTGTTTTCCAGGGAACTGCCGGACAGGTCAAATAGCGGTAATTCTCTGACAGTGGGGCTTTGAAAGAGCTTCAACCCTCTCTGGCCGCTTGAGTGACTGACAGGCTGCCACCATAATAGGGCAAGTTAAAATATCCCAAGGCTCATTATTTTTATCAAGATTCCAGCCCCTCCCCCCCTTTAGAATAAGCATTCACTTTGTTGCAAGTCTTTGGTTAATTTCTAGAATTTTGAAAAAGTTAATTTTGTCAATTTTTGATATGTTTTTATTGCTTTTATGGAGAGGATTTTAGAGGTGTTTAGTACATCATTCTCACTCATATCTTAATATTATCATTTTAAGATTCATCCATGTTTTTGATTGGTTTCAATCTTAATATTCTGGTCCAGTGAACCATCCTCCCCTAAGTGGGAAGCACCCCTTTATCCTGCAACCAAGCACTTGATTATGCAGAAAAATTCCACCTGTCTGGCCAATCTGGTGGATGTCCTATCCAGGTAATTTCTGTACCCACAATCAAAACTAATATTCTTTATAGCTACTAAAAATAGTCCAAACAGTATCAGATACCTATTGCTTCATCATAAGAGGTAACGGTACACATTCCTAAGACCCTATCTGACCATAGGATGATTTGAGGACATCTCAGTTTTCTCCAAATTATGAATTTGTTAAGGAAAAACCTACTCAGTTTTTCTACCTGTGTTTCTCTCCTGGGTATCTCCTCTACTTTTACATAGATACTTCATTTCTGACACTTCTGGTCACCAAAGGTGTGGAAGTTTTCCCCCACATCAAGCCATTCAGCAGCACCATCTGGGTGTGCTACAGTTTAGCTCAGTTTTGACACTACTTGCCTACAGAGGGCATCAGATCCCACAGGTTAAGGGCTCAGTCCCACAAGACTGCCCAGCATGGCCAGCCACACGCACTTCGGATGCCAGTTGCAAGCCCTGGTTTTCGTCTGTGTTTCTGACCAACTGGCTGTGAATTGGAGGTTTCCACAAACCCCTCCTTGGGTTTGATGAATTTGCTTCCTTCGGCAGATTTGCTGAGGACTTAGGCTCAGAAGACAGCCTCTCAGATCGCTCTGAGGGATGCTCTGAAGAGGTCAGAGAGGAGCCAGGACACACAGGAGTTTTGTAATAAAAACCAGGTAGTTGGAGGATCAAAAGATTGCTGTTAGTTAAAGAAAACCAGACATCTCAAGTGAATGAATTTAGTGCTTTTCTAGGTATGGAAAGTCGCAAGAAGCTGGGCTCACTGAAAGCATTCCTTTGATAGGCACCTCAGCTGTCTAGGGCCAGTATCCTGCTTTTCTCCATCCTGAATTCCCTCAGGGCGCACGGTTGGGTGAGGCTACAGTGGCTGCTGGCTGGATGGCCCAACTTCTTTTGTTTACTGATACAGCAGGAGACATTTTTCATCCATAAGTGGCTCACAGAACTCAGGGAAATACTTACTTCCATTTGCCAGTTTGTAAAGGGATATGATAAAGGATACAGATGAAGAGCCGGATGGAAGAGATGCATAGGGCAAGTTATGGTGGAAGGGGTGTGGAGCGTCCAGGCCCTCTCTGGGCATCTCCACGTGTTCATCAACATGGAAGCTCTCCAACCCCCATACTTTGGGATTTTTATGGAGGCCTCATCACGTAGTCATGATGGATCATAAACTCCATTTTCAGGCCTCCTCCCTTCTCAAGAGAATGGGGGGCAGGGCTGAAAATTCTAAGTGTCTAATCATGGATTGGTCTTTCCAGTGACCAGCCCTCATCCAGGAGCCCACCCAGAGTCACCTCATTAGAACAAAAGACACTCCTATCACCCAGGCAATTATAAGGGTTTCAGGAGCCCTGTGTAAGGAACCAGGGGCAGAGACCAGCATAAAATTTCTATTAACTCTCAGGATTGTAGGAGTCCATGAAGAATTCTAATCATACTAATAATTCATTACTCACTCCAAACCAGAAGACTCTCATCAGAAGAGGAGTGATATGGAAACCAAGGGAGCTTTCACCCGTGCTCCTCAAGGTTTGATAATATGGACCCAGCTGTTCTCTTCTGTAGGAATTTTGTAATGAGAGTTAAGTCACTGGGGGTAGTTCAGGAAGATCTAGTTTTTCCTTAGATTCAGGTCACTGGGTTATACACTTGGGTCTGATGCTTACAAGTTCATCTGAACTTTAATCTCCTCATTTGTAAAACTGGGAGAGTATGACCCACCACACAGCTTGTGGTAAGGATTAAATGAGATAATATTTATGAGAGAAGTGAAAGCTATTCTAACCTAAGGGCTTATCAGGATGACCTAGAAAATGCCCCTGAATCTGGGTCCCAAGACAATGTTGCTGCCAGGGGGCTTCTACTTCTGCCATACCTTGTGCACACCTCACAAGGTTCAGATTTAATTGGCCTTGAGTGTGTCCTGAGTATCTGGGGTTTTTGAAAAGCTCCCCAGGTGACCTATCATGCAGTCAGGGTAGCTTCATCCTGCTAAGAATAGTTAAAAGAGAAGAAGGCTTCAAAATGATGGCTTACAGATCTCTGTTTATCTCCATGGCTGCAACTGACAGCTTGGGTTTTGCTTCCAGAAAGCTTAAAAAAAGAAACAAAATGAGGGAATGTGTGAAAACAGTTCTTGAAATAACTCTCAGGGATGCTTGAATCCACGCAGGAGAATAAAGATGAAAAGACCAGCAGGCTTCTTTCACTGTTCTGGATTTTCTGTGCTGAAAACGAAATGATCACCTAACCTAGATATGGCTTTTTAAATTCTCTTTTCAAGGTTTTATTTTCTGTAGCAGTCTCTCCTACTGTTGTAAAATACTTCAGCAATAACGAACGTCTGAACACGTTTCAATAATGCAAAAGAGGACTGTGTTTGTGGCTATTCCTAAAGGCAATGTGTGTCTTCTACACAGAGGATCCACCTGCCTGCACCACACACCTCCCCCTCCCCTGCCAATGAAGCCAACATGATTCTTTGTTTCTTTCTTCCTTTGACTCCTTCTGACTCATTTCAGAACTGTTGGTGTTCTGACCTAACAGTGTCACCTCATTGCAGGTGAAGTGAATTGCAGACCCAACAATTCTTCCTTATCATCTCCTTTCTTCCTATTCAGAAAAATAATACAGAAGACATGAAGCCCGCATTTACTGTATTCAAAGATTGATCGATTGATTCCACCTAGGGCAAACTTATTCCAAAAAAAAGAAAACTTATATACTTTGACACCTGTTGTTAGTATCTGGAGGAGGAAATAAGGGTCCTCTCCAACACTTGGATATAAATTGGTAAGAGCCACACACCCACACTGGTTATAATTAGTCATCTAAGGGATCAAATTAAAAGATTACCTGTGATCCCGTGATTGCAATTTGAGAGACATCCACAACTCCAGACAAGATGACTGGAGAGTCATCTTAAGGAGGATGAACGTGAAAGTGATTTTATTTAATTCAAAGATACATAAATATCACACCTTCATTTCCAAGTTTATCTTAGAAAATTGAAATCACCTTCTTTGTCCCACTCAGTGGCTTTTTTCTTGAAATCTTTTTTTATCTAGTATTATATTGCTGGCCTTATCCTTTATTTTATTTTATATTTTTTATTTATATTTGCTTATAAAAGCTTTCTCAATTCCTTTAATTTAAAATTTCTGTACTCTTTTTGTTGCATTGTTAAAATGTCATAATTCTTTTGCTTTTTAAAAAACTTTTGTATCCAGCCTTCCTACAATTCTCTCCTCCATCCCTATCCCCTCCCCCCACCTCCCAAAATAATACCTGGGAATATGACTGGAGTTGCACTAAACTAACAGATTATTTTTTAAGAAAGAACAGCAATTGATTAAGGATATTGACTTTCCCCACATAGGAATACGGTATGTCTTTCCATATCTGTATCAAAATCTTTCCTTTTTTTCCCCCAGATCTTTCATGTCCTCCAGTCTTGAAAATTTCCACTCTAAATCCTATATGATTTTTAAATTCTGTGAAGTTTTGCCTTTTACTTTGATCCATTTACATTTGTTGTCATGAGTTGGCTCTGAGGACTCTGGCTGCAAGACTATCACAGAACTAGCCAAAGCCACAACGATGATTCTAGACAAGGGTTTTCAAGGAAACTCTTTTTTTGTTGTAAAATTTGACAGCTTGCGAAACAGGTCCAAGATGAAGTGGGACTATTCCTGTACCAGGAAGGAAGCCCTGCTATATCAAGCATAGCATGAAGCACATGCCCAAAGTGAGGGAAAACTGCCCAAAGGAAGGACTGTTACAGGGGTCTCCATGGGCTCCAGGTCCATCACCTCCCTCGGGGCTGGTCAAATGGCATAGGGTCTGGGTATCTGTAGGGAGATCCCCAACTGTGCTTAAGTGATCCAGCGAGAATCCATTCACTTGTTTCTGGAGGAAACAGAGGGACAGGATCTAAGGCTAAACACATTTAAGGACCAAACGTGGAAACAAAAACATTCCAGGGTATAAATATATAAATAGCATGCAAGTGTCAGGAAAAAAACATACTTTGGGAATTTTTTTTTTTCAGGAAGAAAAGTAAAATCAAGACATCAAATTTTGCTGTGAGTTTTTTATAAAATTAAAAAAAATTTTTGCTTTATTTATTTTGAGAATATATCATTCACTGCATAAAAGTTTATGACAATAGTTCTTCATTTCAATTGATCTCCTTCCAATATGTGACTTCGTTTATATCATTGAATGTTTTTCACATTTATTTTCAAATGTAATACACATCTGTCTAACACAAATTTGTTTTCCTTGATTTTAAATATTCTTTTTTAAACAGCATAAACTTAGGTTTATATTTTTGACCCAGTCTATGAGGTTTTGTCTTTTACATAAATGTTTTAATCTATTTATGTTTGTTATTTTGATATTTTTTGAAAGGTTGGCTAGGTAGGTATATATGTGTTAGTAGGTCTCTAAATTACTCAATTATATTCAGATTTGCAGTGAAAAAATTTAACTTCTTTAGTTTTTAATCTAGTTTTTCTGGTTCCCGCACTTTCACTGAATAGCTGGGGGCAAGTAAGGAATTTAACAAAATTTCATGCATTTTCCCATTTCTTTTGGTTAAATGTTTACTCTTTTAGATTCCCTACCTACCCACTTATATGAATGTGGGGGAGGAAATATCCTTCTTAGATGGTCTTTGATACTTTTCAAAACGCATAAAAGTAATTTGGAAGTAAGTTTCTCAAATAAAGCAATATTTCTAAAACAAAAGCAAAGGAAAGAGCAAAGATGCATTCAAAATAAATATAGAGCGATTTAAAAACCTTAAACTAAATGTTCATATTTTAAATAATTATTTCACTTGAAGATGTAAGCACTGCTTTTAAACTCAGATAATATGATATTAGATACAGTTAACAATGAATGCTCTTCATTTTTCTTTCTGTTTCTGTTCCACAAATATAGGCACTGTTAACAATTTGGATTGCGGTGGATTTTCTGCTTATACATATGAAAATATACCATATATAATATTATTTAAATGTGTTCATATGCTGATATCTGTTGTGTTTCCTTTTATATGACTTCGTGGGACTTACGTGTTTCATCGTTTCCTTTCGTTTGCCTTTTAGTTCATGGTATTTATTTTTGTCTTCTCCAGTGATTACTCACTTTAAATTCTTTAAATGTTTTAAATTACTTGCTTTATGTTCTGCAAGTGATGGGAATGGAGTCACATCATTTGAGTATCCAATGTGGGCAAATTCAACTCTGAGACTGGAGAGAAAGAGGCTGAGAGAATGCTTTCATCTTCTCATTTGCCTTCCCAAGGACTTTTCCCCAAATGCCAGAAGGAAAAGAAAGGCATCACTTTAAACGTACAGAACAATGAAGGGAAAAAAAGACCACATCTTTTGAACTTCAAGGGCCTGATTCCTAGTAATCTAAAGGAGACAGTGATTTTTTTCCCGGGTAGACTTGGCTACACGCTTTTTCTTTTAACCTTTTGCACTGATTTTAGATTCTCACTCCAGCATCAGAGGCAATCCATTGTATCTTGAATTCCTCAGAAGCCTTTTAAAAACCTGCTTCTCTGATTTTTGGAGCCAAGACGGAAATGTAACCTTTACTACCCCACCTAATTGAGGCACACCTTTACGAAGGAAAGAGATGCCAGGGGCTGGGATCAGAGGGCCAGGCCAGGGCCATACCGTGTCTGCCTCCCTCTGCCTGGAGAAACAGGCTCCCTCTTCGAGGACAGGTGGCATGCACTGTCTTCACTAGTACTTTCCAATCTCCCCAGAAAAATAGGAATTGTGCTAATCTCTCTGCTCCTATAATATTTCCTGTTCCTCTGATCTAACAGGAAAATATGGTGTTGTAATTCGTTATATAGATTGATACCTCAGCTTTTCTGAAGGCAGAGAATCCATTCTTATATCTTTACATTTCAGTGCTAAACAGTACCCCGACTATGCTTGGAGCTTGGAAAATATTTCTGAATGTGGGAATTATATACTGAATAAATGGGTAATTAAATAAAATGAGAAGAAGTGAACACTATACTTTTTTTCATTAAGTCTAAGATACAAAAATTTCTACCTTCTGATGTTGGAAAGCAGGATGCATTTCATAGTCCATGATGTGTCATGGTTTCTTGGGAAGCTTTTCTTATTTCTTAATGTTCCAGGGCTGGTATGGCCCAAAGGTTACTGCAGGACAAGGTTGGCCTTGAAAATAATTGGTCACTGACTTCCCGTGTCTGAAGTCCCCTCTAGAATGAAGGTTGTTCTCTGATAACGTTCTGCACCAGATTAAACAACAATTAAGTGTAAAAATGCTTTAATCCAGTTTTTAAAGTCTATAGTATCTACTACTGAAAGAGGAGTAGGAAGATGAGCATACTTGTCACAAAGGTAATATGACAGTAAATCTGCAGAGTCTTACAACTTCTGTATCTTTTATTTCAGGATATCTGGAATATTTCCTAAGGGAATGATTGCTTGAAAAAAGATTAACATACAAAGAAGTTCAATGCAGCATTATTTATAACAGCAACGTAGTAGAAATAATACAAATGACTGAAAGATAGGAATTTTAAATACAGTAAGAAATAGTTACATATATATGTCTAATAGGGCCCTTTGAAGTCATTAAAATAATATTGTAGAAGAATATTCAATGATATGCAAAATACTTATGATGTACCGTTAAGTACAAATGGCTGAATGAGAACATTATGTATAGAATTACCTCTTTTAAAAATAAAATTAGATATGAATTATATGTAATTATTATATGTGTATACTTAAACATGCACATAGAGAAATACCAGCTAAAAAGTTACAAGTAGTGATTACTTTGGAGTCTGAAATTTTACGTGATTTAATGAAAAAATATTTAATTATGAGAATTCAGACACAATATTACAAAGAATAGAATAATGAACCCCCATGGACTCAACACCTAATTTCAGTTATTAACTCATGGCCAATCGAGTTTCATTTATATTTCCATATTAACCCTCCCACCTACCTCAACTGGTTTATTCTGAAGCAGATCTAGGCATTGCATAATTTCATTTGTGACATTTCAGCGTGCATATCTAAAACATAAAGGGTCTTAATAAACTATCCACACTACCGCTATCAAACTAACATAATTGTTAGTACTCCTCAGTATCAGTATTAAGTGTTCAAATTTTCTCAATTCATTCACTAATACATTAATATACAAAATATTAATATATGTATAATGTAAATATATATGAGTATGTAAGAATATATATTGTTTGGTTTATTCAAATCAAAGTCTAAAAATGACATTTGGTTGATACATCATCTAAGTGTACTTTAATCTATAGATTCCAACTCCCTGTCTCTATTTTTCCCCTGCCATTTATTTGTTGGAGAAACTGGGTTGTTCATCCTGTAAAATTCCCATACTCTGGATTTTCTCAGTTGCATCCCCATAGTATGCATAGTATATTTCACTACCTTCTGTATTTCCTGAACCTTGTAGCTGGATCTATAGGCTTGATTAGATGCAGGTTAAAGTTTTTAGCAAGAATACCCCCATTGCTGATCATCACTTACATCCATTATTCCATTAGGGGCTGCAAACCGCTGATAGTTTTTCTTCTTTAGCTGGAATAATTCTATATAGAAAAACTTCCCCTCATCAATTATTTGATTGTACTGAGGTATAGTTTGTATAGCAAAGGCAGGATAAATGCTTGTGTCTTTTCTTTATACACCTGCTTACAGAACAATGAGTTCATCCCCAGCATCTTCCAAAGATGATCAACAAGTTTTTAACGTGTTGTTATGAACACATGGATTTAAATAATTTAGCATGTCTCATCTATTGCAGTTATTACTCCTACTGTTGCTTAAATTTCCCCATCTCTGTCTGGTAAGAGCCACTGGAAGTTGGCTTGTGAATTTTTCTGACCTGACCTTGTTTTCTGGGAGTGTTGAGAGAATGACACAGAAGATGCTGGGGAGAGAAAGACAATCATGTATGCCGTGGTCTGCCATCTTGATATCATCTTGAGGGGGATGGGAAGCCACAGAAGGGACTTTGGAAAGCAAGGAATGACTTGGAAAGCAAGGAATGACTTGGAAGGGACCCAGAGTGGAACTGCAGGTGGATTCTGCAGAGGTTCAGATCAAATGATGGCAGTGGGGAGGGAGTGGAGTGGGGCAGATTTGAGAGGTGTTCTTCTTGCACTCTAAGAGCACCCATTCTTAGGGTGCTTTTTCCTAGATGCTGGTTCTTTAACCAGGTCTCAAAGAGATTTATTCACATCTTCAGATGGTTATCCAAACATGATTTGGAAGAAAATCCTGAACCCAGGGCCTCTCTGATCTCAGCTAGCTCATCAGAAATATAGTCGAGGGCACATTATCAGCTCCCATAAATCTGCGGGGTTTAGACAGTGATGGGGACACTTTTATTAACTTTCTAAGTATCTCCTAACAGAGGAGACCTTGAGAGTGGCACATGTTCCTTTATCAATCATTATCTGGAGCAGTGCTTCTCAAAATAGGGCTTGTGAACAGGAGTCCCTCCTGAGCTATTTGTCACTGGTCTGCAATGAGATAAATATAGGAACTGAGAGTAAGCGTTAGAACTTTTATAGCAATTGGACAGAGTGAGTAATTTTATGTCTGTTTAATCTAAACATTAAAACAAATCCCTGGGCTTCCCTGGTGGCGCAGTGGTTGAGAGTCCGCCTGCCGATGCAGGGGACACGGGTTCGTGCCCCGGCCCGGGAAGATACCACATGCCGCGGAGCGGCTGGGCCCGTGAGCCATGGCCGCTGAGCCTGCGCGTCCGGAGCCTGTGCTCCGCAACGGGAGAGGCCACAGCAGTGAGAGGCCCGCGTACCGCAAAAAAAAAAAAAAAAAAAAAAATCCCTGAGGATTATATTTGGTACCTTTTAAATTTCATCTTTATAAAAATTCACTTTCATTATCTTTTCCAAGATGATTGGTCAGTGGTGTGTTGGGGGGACGGGGGGCGGAAACTTGTTACTTTCCACACAGAATTTGAGAAATGCTGGTGCAGAAAACATTCTAATATCTCCTGACTGCGGTGAAGAGGGAGCTCATAGTTGTAAACGGTGACCTTAAATACTCATTTGGAAGTCGTTTGGGAAGAAATCCACACACAGAGAAGTTTATGCTAGCAAAAAAGAGACAAAATGTAAATGCAATGATCTTTGCCATGTAGCACGCATTTATAGTCATTGTTAAGTAGTTCTGTGTTTTCGATTACAAACTTGAAATTGCAGGAGAGGAAAATGCCTCATACGTGATGTCCTGATTGTATGCATTCCACTAACAATTCAACCTGCTAGATTTTTGTACGGAAAATGTATTCATTAGCATAAATTATGTATGCAGATGAAAACGTGCGCTAGCTCTTCTTAATAGCCATTTTAAGCCATTTCTGACACACCCCTGCCTAAGTTTCCAAAAAGTACAAGTGGTAGGAAATAATTAATCAGGGTCTTTTTTTGTCAGCCTCCAAGAGTCAGAGCGAAGGCAAGCAATTGATTTTGCTGCTTTTGAAAAACCTTGTTTGGTAAGTCATCCTTGTCAACAGGATAAATGTTGGCTGGCTTCAGGAAAAACTAGAAGATTTAACAGTGCTGGAATAGAGCTGTCAGACCGCCTGTGATAGAAAAAGTAACTTTGAGGAAAAGCCATGTAACTTTGCCCCAATTTCTCCTCTTAGATTATGTTCGACAACGCACAGATGGTGAAGGCTCAGGAAAAAGTGTGCCCAGGACACATTCTGATTTTCTTACCCACCAGACAGAAGATGCATCGGAGAGAATTTTATTCTCCCCCAGATTAAATTTGATACGACCACTTGAAGACTCACTATATTGGTGAAATGAAACATGGCAATGTTTCTCAAGTTTACAGGATTGAGTATTCTTCCCAGGAGAGACAGCACAGCTCCATCTTGGGAAGATGGAGCAGAACACAGAGAGCATCTCTTAAAGGGACACTGGATCTCCTGGTTAGTGCTGTGTACTCTTCCTTTATTGAGTTAGATTATAGGATACCACAAAATTTACATATGTATTAAATGTCATGATATAGGATACCACAAAATTTACATATGTATTAAATGTCATGATATAGGATACCACAAAATTTACATATGTATTAAATGTCATGATATAGGATACCACAAAATTTACATATTTATTAAATGTCATGATATAGGATACCACAAAATTTACATATTTATTAAACGTCATGATATAGGATACCACAAAATTTACATATTTATTAAATGTCATGATAAAAAAGTAGTGGAATGACTTCATTTTGCATACTGTGGGAAAGTATAGGTGATTTAATATTCAATAAATTTGGAGCAATTTGCTATTCATCTGACAAAAATGAATTGTTTCTCTACGTCATATTTATAAAAAATTAATTCCCAACATTGTAAAAACCCCTGAGTGTCAAACAGCAGCAGCAGCCATTCTATAACCTGGGGATTTGGGAAGCCATTAAATTAATACAGGAAATTGCACATCTTTAAAGAAAAATAGAGCCCTATTTAAAAACAGTAAATTTTTTTTTGCATCACAGAAGATACAAACAAAATCAAAGTTTATTGATAACTGAGAAAATATTTGCAGTGACTGTAATTGAAGTATCCGTTAGGATAACTTCACCTGCAAATAATACACTATCCCCACCCCCAAAATGGCCTAATGTTATTTTCATCAGTTTTTTGGGGGAGTGGCATATCTCTTTCAGAAGGCCTCCACTCTCATAAACTTTTTCTTATGTCTTATTGGACATATTAGGACATGAGGCCACTTTCATACCAGTTTCTGGAAAATGGGAATGATATTTTCATCCTGGGTTAGGGATCGATACTACTTCTTTACCTGGGCCTGAGAACTTTGTCCCCTGATACTTAAGAAATTCAGGGTTTTGTTATCAAGGCAGAGGTGCAGGGTAGGGGGTAGGGGGGTATCATTGTCCCGTAGTAGTAAATAGTTTTAATATGAAAAAGAGCTCCTTCAAATTGGTAAGTGAAAAAGCCCAATGGAAATTTGGGTAAAGAAGATGAATTAGGCAATTCCAACCAGAGAGAATTTTAATGGTCCCTAAGGCAGAAGAGACTGTCAACCTTGCCAGTAGGTTGCCACAAAATCAAACTGCAAAAATTACAAGAGAGAGAGAGAGAGAGAGAGAGAGAGAGAGAGAGTACCAATTGAGTGGAAATAGAAAATTGCTAGAGCCTTCCCAGAAAGTGATTTTATTAAAGTGTAAAGCATTTATTCTTTGAATAATTTAACTTTAGGAATCAACAATATCAATAGACAAGGGTATATGAATAAGAATGTCTATTGAAAAGTTGTTTGTAGTAGCCAAATAAAACATTGAAATAACCTAACTTTTCATCCAAAGGAAGGTGGCTGAATAAGTTGTGCTACAACTGTGACATGGGATATTATTAGCTAATAAAAGGAATAAGTCAGATCTGTAGCTGGGAAGGAGTTGGGACGTAAGGGAAAAACATAAGTAAACAAATTAGAAAGTCATGGAAAAAGTGTACAAAAACATACATCACTGATTCTGTTTATAAGGATAAAATTTGGAACAGAGTTGCAATGTCCAGGAAATGTTCAGTTAACCTGAAGAAGGAAACACTCTAGGACCTAGAACCCCACGTTTAGAGACATGCACCGAAGGGTGCACTGTACCTGTTCTCATGGTAAAAACTGGAAACAGCCTCAAGGCCCAACAGTAGTAGAATAAACAAATTAACTTGTACCATCATGTATAAATATACTACATTTTGTATGGATATTATTACAATACAGTAAAAAGTGAATACATTACAATTATATATAAAACATATTAACTATAAAAGATATTGAACAAATGAAAGCAAGTTGTAGAATATGTATAGTATGATAGTTTATATGAAATTTAAAATCAAGGAAACAATTATTTCTAACGAGAGAGCTGGTCAAAGATGCATACCAACTTCAAGATGGGGTTATTGCTACTGGGGAAGAAAAGTAGGATGGACAATGAGATTAAGGCTTCAACTCTACCAGTAAAGCTTTGCTTCTTAAAAAATATGGAAATTGTTGGCAGGTGTCAAATCTGGGTATCGGTACGTGAGATTTCACAATACTATTTTCTGTATCTTTTTTTTGTTTTGTTTTGTGCGGTACGCGGGCCTCTCACTGTTGTGGCCTCTCCTGTTGCGGAGCACAGGCTCCGGACGCGCAGGCTCAGCGGCCACGGCTCACGGGCCTAGCCACTCCACGGCATGTGGGATCTTCCCGGACCGGGGCACGAACCCGTGTCCCCTGCATCGGCAGGCAGACTCTCAACCACTGAGCCACCAGGGAAGCCCTTTTCCGTATCTTTTGAATATTTTAAATCTTTTATAATAAGAATATATTTTAAAGGGGAAGTTTCGATTCACTTGGCTTGTTTATTAATCCATGAGGTTTGTTCCTTTCACCCACATTTTCCTTTCATCCACATTTACTTTAAAAACTCACATCTTTATTAAAGCAGAAAAAACAATATTCAGACAGAAATTGAACTTAGTACCTAATAAATTAATCCATATCTAAGCATTGCTTCATTTTGAAATAAATTCTCTGGATCACCTGAAACATAATTCAGCCTCATGTAGTGAAAAATCCCAATTGTTTCTGAAATAGACCCAGATTTAAACCATGACCCCCAAATTTCCTAACTGTATACTCAAGGAAATTATTTAAAAAATTGAGCCTGGCTCACTGAATGTTAACGTGACTTGGCATAATTTGGTGGTTATTGTAAAGACCAAATAAAATGTAGGTTAAATGCCTAGCACAATGCTTAGTAGGTATTTGGTATTCAAAGACAATGGTAAGTATAATCACGGATAATTCACTGAGATCTTAACTATTTCCTACCTCTTTGTGTGCATTTAATCACCTCAACAACCCTGTAGACACAATTATGATGCTCTTTATTTTCTGATGCAATTAAATAACTTGCCAACAGTTAGCAAGTATTTAGAACTTAAACCCAAGTTTGTCTGACACCAGATTCTGTGTGCATAAACACTAAGCTACAGGATGAGAAAGCTATATATATATATATATATATATATATATATATATATATTTTAGAAGAAGTCTGTAAATTTTGTGATTCTGACCTGGATCTCAATGAACATACCTATGCTACACCAGATAGCTCAGAATCCAACCTTAATAAGACCTGACTCCTGATTGATGTTGAGCCAGCCCTGGTTTCTGCATCCTATTTCTTAAGGAGTGAGCAAAGTTTTTGAAAGTTCAAAGCCAAACACAAATAATGAGATAGTCCAGGATCCCCCACACTTCACCTGTGAGGGTGGGTATTCAGGGGCTTTGAGGTAGAAAATATTGGTGAATCTTACCAGAGGGACTGTTACTTCAGCTCCACGGGCTGCTTCCTCTCCATCCTACTTTCCAAGATGGCCACCGCTTACCTTGGAGAACAGGACAGTATATGCTGCAGCTGCTATTTCTCCTCCAACTCTGCAGTAACTCATCAGTTTCTCTCCCTACAGCTGACGTGGTCTGAGAAGTGGGGCGATGCTCAAGAAGGCCGTTCTTTGTCCTTGTTTCTGTGCAACCGTCTCTTCTCCTGTCTGGTCACCAACAATCTAATGGTCAGGGTTTCCATTGTGTCTTTGCTTCCCCGCATCTTTTTCTGAGGCTGGTTGTATGCTCTTTACAGCTATTACAGTGCTTTCACGAGGCCCTAACAGGAGCTTCCCACAATGAGAAAGCAAAACACATATTGACTATAATGAAAGTACAAGGTTTAACTTTTAATGGAACCACAAGAATTACAGCTCCCTCCTCCTCTTCCTTCTCCTCTTCTTTCTTCTGCTTCCTTTTAACTTTTCAAAATTTCAAAAATACACGAAAGTGTAAAGAAAGAGGAGTAGAACTAGCCCCCATGAAGAACTCATTCCATGGCTTTAAACACCTTGCCAATATTGTTTCATCTATCTCTCCTTTATTTTTTTGCTGATTTTAAAGAACATCTAAAGGATCTTTTCATTTTTGCCTGTGGTGCAGCATGTCATCGGTTTGTTCCTTCAAATGCACTCCCTACCTTTTAGCTCCTTGCTCTGTATCCAAAGAAACTTAGCTTCGTCTATATCATGGATTCCTTTCCTTCTGGCTTCCTATTAGGTTTGGCAAATGAGGAGTATTACCAAGAGATTGGAAGGTAGGAGAAGAGTGAGGTTGGAAATGTATATCCCTAGCTGCATTTGTTGGGTCCCAATGGCTTGGCCACATCCCTTGCCCAAAGATGCAGCTCTTGTCAGGCAATCTTCACCATACAGCTCTCCCTGGATTCATCAGATTATCCAGTTTGTGTGCCATCTTTTCCTACTGGGATCCTGGCTGGTCTACCCCCACCCTCATCCTCTGAGCCCGTTTTTATTCCTGTACATCTGCGTCTTTGTTCCTTCAGGCTGCTATAACAAAAATACCATAGACTGAGTAGCTTATCAACAACAAAAATTCATTTTTCACAGTTCTGGAGGCTAGCAAGTCCAAGAGCAGAGTGTTGGCAGGTTTGGTGTCTGGGGAGAGGTAGATGGCTGCCTTTTCATCATGTCCTCACATGGCAGAAGGGGCAAGGGAGCTCTCTGGGGTCTCTCTTATAAGGGCACTAATCCCTTTCATGAGGACTTTGCCTTCATGACCTAATCATGTCTCAAAGGCTCCACCTCCAAATACCATCACATTGGGTATTAGGTTTCAAAATATGAATTTTAAGGCGGGGGGAGGTGGGACACAGACTTCAGTTCATTGCACTCCCTGTGCCAATTAATAGTCACTAACCATATAATATACTAAGATTGAAACTGAATATTAACCCATTCTCTGGCATTCCTCATACCTGATAAGACCTGGTTAAAGCCTCCTCTCAACTACCTATTTTCAGTGACATCGTTCAGAATTCCAAGATCTCATTGACTTCAGCCAGAGTTATATTTTTATTTATTTATTTATTTATTTATTTAAAGTAATTAATTAATTTATTTATTTTGGCTGCGTTGGGTCTTCGTTGCTGCATGTGGGCTTTCTCTAGTTCTGGTGAGTGGGGGCTACTCTTTGTTGCGGTGTGTGGGCTTCTCATTGCGGTGGCTTCTCTTGTCGTGGAGCATGGGCTCTAGGTGCAAGGGCTTCTGTAGTTGTGGCTCGCGGGCTCTAGAGTGCAGGCTCAGTAGTTGTGGCGCACGGGTTTACTTACTCTGTGACATGTAGGATCTTCCCGGACCAGGGCTTAAACCCGTGTCCCCTGCATTGGCAGGTGGATTCTTGACCACTGTGCCACCAGGAAAGCCCAGAGTTATATTTTTAAAATGTAGTTCTGGCCACTAATAGCGTTGGTAGATTTTGGTAATTCTCCAAGGTCTGAAGAATTAAGTGAGGTGTTCTGGTCAATACATGTATGTGTACTAAGAAAGCCCTTTTATATCCTCTAAACAAATGACTACTGCGAAACTTGAAAATTTTCTATTTATGTATAGGTTCATTTTTATCTTAATATGCTTAGGATCATCAATGTTTATACCAGATAGAAGGAGGGAGTAATGAAGTAGAAATAAAGCATGTAATAGAGAGGATGAACAAGGTCAAAAGTTAGTTCTTCAATAGATGAAGCCTTAAATGTAGAAGACAAAGCTATAAAACTTTTAGAAGAAAATACAAAAGAATATGCTTATGACTTTGGCATAGGGGAAGAATTCTTAAGCAAGACACATAAAGTATACTCCAGAGAACAAGACTGATAAATTTCACTCCATTAAATTAAGAATTTATGTTTAACAAAAGGCCCATAAATAAAATGACGTGGCAATGTATAATATCCAGAATATATAAATAATTTTAACTGATGAATTAGAGAAAGAAAATGGCTCGTAGAAAAATAGGCAAAATCTTGGACAGGTATCATATAGAAGAAAAAATGAATGACCAAAAACTCTTATGAAAAGACTCTCAATATCATTTGAACTCGGAAAAGGCAAAGCAAAACTACAATGATATTTCATTTCACACCCATCACACTGGCAAAAATATTCAAATGTGTAATACCTAATGTTGACAAGGACGTGGAGAAACAGGAACTCTTATAACTGTACTGGAGGAAGTGTGAATTGGTGTAGCACGACTTGAATACAATTTGTCATTCTCTAATGCAGTTGAAGATAAACATCCCTCTAGACTTCCTGTTCCCATTTCTAGATATCTAGTTAGACATTTAGAAATAAGTCCTTGAAAATGTTCATCAGGAGACAGAATCAAGATGTTCATAGCTCAGTAAAGAACAAAAAAAAAACCTAACAAAAATCCAGATATACATTATGAATAGACTGGATACATGTATTGGGTGTATTTGCACGATGGAATATGACACAGCAATAAAAACATAAACCACAGCTATAGACAGCAACAAGGATGCCTCTTAGCCTCGGTGAATTAAAGGTAGTCATAAAATAATGCATACAATATAAATCCATTTACAAAAAGTGTTTTTAAAGTGCAAAAACCAAATAATGTACTGTTTAAGAATGCATAGGTATATGGCAGACCATGAAGAAAATGAAAAGAGCAATGAACCCCAAATTCCTGTTGGGACTTCCTCTGAAGGAAAAAGGAAATGGTGGTCTCCACTTTCTGACAGACGGGTTCCCGGCCCCTGACTGGCCGCCGGTCCTCACCAGGCAGCCTTGGAGGTCGTGGGTGGCCAGAATTGGTTCTGATTGGTTGATGCCTGTGCCTGAGTCTATTCTGATAGTTAAATAGGCTTAATACTCATCTTGGTATGTGGATAGTTATTCTTTCCACGTTACAAATATTTTTGTGACTGTTTGTACCAGTAGAACTCAATGGAATAGGAGAATCTATGGAGGAGAACGTGAAGAGGACTTAGTTTTGGATTTCCATCCTCTCCTAAATCATAGACTTAAAAGCCAGACTTAATGACCGGTTAAAAAATGAGTAACTAAAAAGATGAGACAGTACGGTAACTTGGAAAAAGAAAGAAACTAAAAGCTTAAGGAAAACAGAATTTAAGAATTTAGAAGTTAAATATAAGGAAATGAAGGGGGGGCAAAAGAATGATATATCAGGACTTTGACAGGTAATATTACAAGTTTAAAACATATTAACAATCTATGGAGAAATTAAAAGCAATCACAAGAGAAAAAACCAGTGGCTCAGAACTTACAGTGATCTAATTACGTCATAGTTAAACTACCAAAGGGTGATAATGAAAATTCACAGAAGATAAATAATTAAAAAGAAACTTATAAATCAGATTAACAAATGAAAATTATGAAAGCTGGAAGCTCACTCATTATTCAAAAAATATGAATTTTTCTATGTGCCAGAAAAAGGGCTCACCACTGGAAATTAAAGCTCAGACATCAACGGACATAAAAATTATGTTGATGTTAAATTATTAAAGGGTAAATAATAAAAGATATAAAATATTTAAAGGACAAATAGACACAAATTTTAAAGGACCGTAAAAATGAGAGGTAAAAGGGATTATGAAATCCTGAAAGCTTAGAAGGTTAAAATGAGATGAAACAAATTAAGGTACTTTAAGAGAAATGTTATCAGTCCAACGTTAAGAAACCAAAAAGCTTAGTGGTAACAGCACACGTTGGGAGTGATCACTTGCTGGTGGTGTGGCCATGAGCACGTGCCTTGTCTGCCTCCTACTTGCCTGGTTTGTAAAAAGTGGATAATAATGGTTCCTACTTGGGGGGTTTGTGGGGATCAAATGAGGTCACGAGTATAAAGCAATTAACGCAGTGCCTGGCTGAGGTCAGCTCTCAACAGCAGTTAATCATTCCCTAAGATAAGCCCAAACGACTAATTTTGGAAACTATAGGACTGAGGAAAGGAAAGGAAAGACAGGATCCAAAGGAAAGCAGTCAAGTCTCGTTTTTCCTGCTCAGCCAGGCCTGTAGCTGAGCTGTTTTAGGACCAGGTCGGGGTGGGGTGGGGGTGGGGGTGGGAGGGTCTTAAGAGCTGACCCCAGTGAGAGGGTCATAACCTCTGACCTCTCGCTCTTGCCTATGACCTTTTTCCAAGTTTGGGCCTCTGATGTCTGCCGCCAGATTCTGGAGCACTCAGAGGTGGGAATGAGGCCCTCCCAGAAGGCAGCCGTCTTGCCCTGCTGGTGTCCCTGCCCCTCTCCACACCCCGCCCCCCCAATGGCAGTCAGCCCTGTTTAGATCCACAATTAATTCCCCAATCCCTCAAACCTGCTAGGAATCTCTTCAGTTTCCTTTGGGGTATGTTCTTGACGGGTGTAGAAGAGTACCAATCTTAACATCCCAACTCAATGATGACCAGGCCACCCTGGCTTTTTAGTCATTCGCGACAACACTTAAAAATCTTCCTCTGGGGCTTCCCTGGTGGCACAGTGGTTGAGAGTCCGCTTGCCGATGCAAGGGACGCCGGTTCGTGCCCCGGCCCGGGAAGATCCCACATGCCGCGGAGGGGCTGGGCCCGTGAGCCATGGCCGCTGAGCCTGCGCGTCCGGAGCCTGTGCTCCGCAACGGGAGAGGCCACAGCAGTGAGAGGCCCGCGTACCGCAAAAAAAAAAAAAAAAAAAATCTTCCTCTGGATGTCCTGCTCCGTGTCAGCCTGTGAGGAGTTTCACCATGTAGTCAGGGCACACTGCAGAAACCACCACTTGTGATACTAAACAAGCAGAGACAAATGAAAACAATCTGTCTAGGCTTGTTTTTTTCTTTTCCTTTTTCCTAAACTTTACTTTCACGGGGAGAGAAAAGGAGCTTTATTTTAGGATATGAATACTTCTGGATGATTTGCACACTGGCATTTGTATATTGCATGGAAATATGTTAAAAGTGAAAAAAAAAAGAGAGAGCAAATTGGCAAAGGTCTGTATCAAATCACAGAGGAGAACAACTTTCAGGGATTGCTAAGTGGGAAAGTAATATCTGAAGTGATCTTGCAGTCAGGAATATTGGCAATGTCAAAAGTGTTCCATTCTATCCTCCAGCAGAAGCAGACTTTGCAAGCAAATCTGGCAGAGTGAAAGATCCTAAAGTGTGTTCTTAACTCTGCACATTTTCTTTCATGTAAAGTGACAATAAAGAAAATGAAAGAACTGAAGGAGGTACAGAGGGGGAATGAATTCTCCTTTGCTGTCCACACAGCACTGGAGAAGACGAAGAAGGCAGTTGTATGCATTGGCATTACACAAGAGAATGTCTTTTCTTTTCTTCATTTTAATAGTTTTATTAGTTCTTGTTGATGTCAAAATTCTCTAGAGAGCATCTATAAGGCATGTCTAAAACAGCCGAAAGAATCCCAGAACAGAGATTCTGTCCACTCTGTCAACTTAGAGCTAAATGTAATGTAAGAGAATGTAAAAGAAATCTCTTGAATCTGGTAAAAACATGGCAGTCGGCGGCCACATATTCATAAATGTATTCTTCTCACATATCCCCCTTAAAATGACCACGGCTGAGGAAGGGTTTGTACCATCACTCGAATTCCAGAAACTTCAAAAATATTTCACGAACCATGATGAAGGTAAGCTGACATGGGAGAAACTTAATGCACAGTTGAATTTCAAGAGAAGGCATTTAGTCCACCTGCGTAAAGCCCCTCCCTTTCGAAGTTCCATTGACATGACCAAAGAAATATGGAAATAGGAGAGGAAAATCAGTCTCAGTACTTAAAAAGAGAAAATGTCCTCAGTGTGCCAGAAATCTGGGAGAACTTCTACGTGGTATACACGCGTAGGACCAGATTGAGGGGTGCACCAACCACCCTGCAACTTCCGGGAGCCTCAAGTTCACAGCAGCTTAGACGGGGAATGATGGTGACAGGGGGCCGTTGGAGAGACAGGGTGAGTTTCTTCCAGTAGCTCAGCGAAATGCCTGATGCTGACAGGAAGAAGAGGGTCGGCAGCCACTTTACAGAAGGTACAGAACATCAGTCTATGAGTAGCCATCTGCGACCTCAAGGAGAAGAGTTCATTTCTACTTCTTGCCCTGGACTGAGTTTGCATAACCCAGCTCTGAGGCTCTCCTTTGCATAGCATCCCTAGCCTCACTGAACTTGGTGACCAGAGTCACGGGCATTGGTGGACTTGTAAGTGTCCTGGGATGTTGCCACGGGTTTTAAGGGATCAAGAGCAAAAGGGTATCCTTCTTGCTCAATTACCTATGGGCAAAGTGATGCCTGCTGTCAGAGGGACACTTGCTAAAAAGGCAACAGATATTGCCTCTGGGCTTATACGGTGGACAGGCTTCCTGCTTAAGGGCAGCTCAGGCAGACTGTAAAAGTGACCTAGCTCCTACTCTTAGTGCGCTCCCTGCCCCAGACCCTGCTGGCTTCTCTGTCCCATCACTTCCCTCCTGGTGTTCCCTGAATCCTTCAGGACCGGGGTGAATGTGTGTGTGTGTGTGTGTGTGTGTGTATGTAGAGGGTGGAGTCAAAGAGTTGCCTTCCCTCTCCTATTTTTTTCTAAAGTCTTTGTCTAATCTTTCATTCTTTCCCTTTTCTCCCAAGACCTGTGTTTTTGATATCAAAGCCAGATAGGAGCCACTTTTATCTCTTTCTGCTGTCACATTCTCCTTCAGAAATAATGAGCAGAGAATAATCCAGTTCTTGCAAAGAAAGAGTTGGGGGTGAAACAAAGAGATGAAATAAATATTGGCAGCGCGGGGATACTTCTATAAATATTTCAAAAATATCATTCTGCCACATATTTGATTGAAAAATTTCTGTCCCCTACCTTGACTCCTTTTTATGGGTTTGAAAGCCTAAGTTAAAATCCTATCTATATTAGTCTGAGATCACCAGAGAAACAGAACCAATAACCAATTCCTTATAATAAATCTCTTTATTATATAATATATATATAATAACTATCTGCTCTCCTGGTCCTCCAGCTTGCCAACTACAGATCTCTCTCTCCCTCTCTCTCTCTCTCTCTCTCTATGTGTGTGTGTGTGTGTGTGTGTGTGTGTGTATATATATATATATATATATATATATATACACAGTTGGCCCTCTGTATCCATGGGTTCCACATCCATGGATTCAACTAACCATGAATAGAAAATATTTGAAAAAAAATTCCAGAGAGTTCCAAAAAGCAAAACCTAAATTTGCCATGTGCTATTTATATAGAATTTACATTGTTTTCACAGCTCTTTACATAGCGTTTATGTTGTGTTAAGTATTATAAATAATTTACAGATGATTTAAAGTATGCAGGTAGATGTGTGTAGGTTTTATGCAAATACTGCACCATTTTATATAAGGGACCTGAGCATCGTTGAATTTTTTTTTTATAAATTTATTTATTTTATTTATTTATTTTTGGCTGTGTTGGGTCCTCGTTGCTGTGCAGGGCTTTAGTTGCAGTGAGCAGGGGCTACTCTTCATTGTGGTGTGTGGGCTTCTCATTGCGGTGGCTTCTCTTGTTGCAGAGCACGGGTTCTAGGTGGGTGGGCTTCAGTAGTTGTGGCACGCGGGCTCTGGAGTGCAGGCTCAGTAGTTGTGGTGCACGGGCTTAGTTGCTCCGCAGCATGTGGAATCTTCCCAGACCAGGGATTGAACCTGCATTGGCAGGAGGGTTCTTAACAACTGCGCCACCAGGGAAGTCCCTTCTGCATTCTTTATTGTTGCCAAGACAGTCTCTCTCTTAAGACTCTCCCCTACACTTGTTTTGCCATAAGTTCAGGTGCTTCCCATGCTTCATGAAGTGCTTGAAGCCCATTCATGGCTTTGCCCTTGCTCTTCTTTCCCACTCCTGTCTTTGAATGGCTAGTTCCCTTCCTTTATCCTTCAGATCTTGATGCAATGGCATGTGCTCAGAAAGGCTTTCCTTGACCATTTAATCTAAAATAGAATCCCTTCCCCCAATGCATCCATAAGCCGTCACATTTCTTCGTTATTATCATCTTTTATTGTCAACCATTAGGATGTACGCTCCATGAGAGCAAGACCTTGGAGTGGTTATCACTCGCCTAAAAGAGTGCCCTGCACAACAGAACAAACATCCATTGAAGTAATGATGAATCCCAAGTATTTCCTAGTAATGGGAGCTAAAATCATTTCCATGGTTCTATAGCCTCTTGTTAGAGCAAAGGTCAAGATATATTTTACAGTCTAAAATGTTATAATGATAAACTCTTTAGGATGTTTGAATCTGTGTATAAGTATTTCCATAATTAAAAAAAACCTTATGTGATCAAATATGCCCATTGTTTTCTTTTATTCACTCTGGATTTCTTGTCTGAGTCAGAAAGATCTCTCATAATTTTTGTAATCTTGTTATTTAAATATTTTAAATCATTTATTTTTCAATATGAACTTTATTTTATTAATACAAACTGAAGTGTTTCTTTTTGGAACTTTATTATATTCACATATCAGTTTCACTCAGTAGGAGAACAGTATGGAAGTTCCTAAAAAACTAAAAATAGAATTACCATATGATCCAGCAATCCCACTTCTGGGCATATACCCAGAGAAAACCATAATTCAAAAAGATACATGCACCCCATGTTCACTGAAGCACTATTTACAATAGCCAGGACATGGAAGCAAAATAAATGTCCATCAATGGAAGAATGGACAAAGAAGATGTAGTATATATATACAATGGAATATTACGCAGCCATAAAAAGGAACAAAACTGTGCAATTTGCAGAGATGTGGATGGACCTTGAGACTGTCATACAGAGTGAAGTAAGTCAGAAAGAGAAAAACAAATATTGTATAATATCGCTTATATGTGGAAACTAGAAAATGATTCAGATGAACTTAATTGCAAAGCAGAAATAGAGACACAGATGTAGAGAACAAATGTATGGTTACTGGGGGGTGGGGGAAGAGGGAGTTGGGATGAATTGGGAGATTGGGATTGACATACATAGACTACTCTGTATAAAATAGGTAACTAATGAGAACCTACTGTATAGCACACGGAACTCTACTCAATGCTGTGTGGTGACCTAAATGGGAAGGAAATCCAAAAAAGAGGGGATATATGTATACATATAGCTGATTCACTTTGCTGTACAGCAGAAAATAACACAACATTGTAAAGCAACTATACTCCAATAAAAATTAATAAAAAAATTTCACCCAATGAGTTAAGAATTTAATGCATTCTCCTCCTCATGGCCTCCAAGATCCTATGTGACGTGTCGTTGTCCATCACTCCATTTCACCTCCTGTCCTCCTCCTTTCTCACTGGGCTCAAGCCTCACTGGAATTTGTTGATTTCCTCAATTACTCCACACTTCTTACTGCTTGGAGCCTTCACATTTTCTACTCCCTTTGCCCAGAACACTCTTCTGCAATCCATCACCTGCAGGCTACTTCTCATCATTCATGTTTCATTTGAAATATCACAGCAGAGAGAAGTTCCCTCTGGCCCCAAACTGTGAGAGACACTCCGTAAATCTCCTCTCTATCAACTGATTCTTGTTAGCTTTTCATTGCACTTACTACCATCTGAAATTATTCTATGTGTCATTTGTTTACTTGACTATGGCCTGTCTCCTCGGAACAGAATAAAAGCATCAAGCAAAGAAGAGTTGTTTCTGACTAGTTCACTGTGTGTTTCTAGCATTTAGAAAAAAGACCTGGAATTAGCAGGAACCCATATACTTGTTCATGAGCGCATGAATAAAGGAAGGCATAAATGGAATCTCAGCAAATATACTTAAAAGTGAAACTTTAGAAAATTCTATTTTAAAATTTAAAATGGTATTCTGAAGACATTGTATCCCTGAAAAGGCATCATCTTTTCTCCACCACCTTTCTCTTCCCCATCTCCACTGTACTAAGATTGTCTAGTTAAAGAATTCTCTAATAGGATACTCTGCAACAATGGAAATGTCTTAGATCTGCACTGTCCAACAGAGTAGCTACTAGCCTTATGTATTTATTGAGCACTTGGAATGTGGATAATATGATTGAGGAATTGAACTTAAAATTTTAGTTTATCTAAATTTAAATAACTTTGTGTGGTTAATGGCTACTATACTGGATAGTTCAGATCTAGAATTTTCAATCTAAGTTAATACAAATGTGCTTTTATTTCTTTTTCCCTTGCTTTTTTTTGTAGACAAAAATATATATTACAATCTATATGTTCAAACTTTCTCCTTTATCTTTTTTTTTTTTGCGGTACACGGGCCTCTCACTGTTGTGGCCTCTCTCCTTATGGAGCACAGGCTCCGGACGTGCAGGCTCAGTGGCCATGGCTCATGGGCCCAGCTGCTCCACAGCAGGTGGGATCTTCCCAGACTGGGGCACGAACCCGTATCCTCTGCATCGGCAAGTGGACTCTCAACCACTGCGCCACCAGGGAAGCCCTCCTTTATCTTTTATAATAAATTTTTAGACTTTTTTGAAATGGAAAAGTCTTTATTATCTAACGTTTATTTTATTTTTTTATTTTTAATTAAAAAAAATTTTTTTGGGGACTGCACCGTGCAGCATGTGGGAACCTAATTCCATGACCAGGGATCAAACCCATGCCCCTTGCATTGGAAGCGTGGAGTCTTAACCACTGGACCACCAGGGAAGTCCCTAATGTTGATTTTGAAAGTAAGGAACATAATAAGATCTACAACCTCATATCATTTACGTAAATTAATTAGAAGCACCTTTATGTGTAATTAGTCTAACATTTTATAAGAATGTCTTTGATATATATTTGTCTTAGATATGTATAGTGTCTTTGAGATCTATATCTCTCTATATATAACCTATGGATATAGATATACAACTTTGATACACAACATGACAAACATGTAGATGACAGTATCATCTGAAAAACTGGTAGTTTTTTCATCTCAAATATTTTTCTTGTCTGCTCACAAGTGACTGAAGTTCCAAACCAATGTTAAATAATAATAGTAACAGGAGATATTTATAATTAAAAAAATATATATATCAGAGAAATTAGTCAAACACATTAGGTTCTGTATCTGTAGGAGTGAAGAATTGACACAAAAAGTAAGGAAAAAGGAAAATCAGAAATTTGCTTGCACAGACTGGTGATGACAGCTTGTCATGAACTGAGGAGTCTGGTTAACTCAATTCTTCGTGCTTTGGATCCAAATATCACATTACATCATTGCCATGCACTAAATTGTGGTCCCTCAAATTTCATATGTTGACGCTCCAACCCCTAATGCAACTGTTTCTGGAGACAGTAATTCAGGTTAAATGAGGTCGTAAGGGTAGGGCCTTAACCCAATAGAACTGGGGCCGAATAAGAAGAGAACAAGAGACAGCTCTTTCTCTCTCTCTCTCTTTCTCCCTTATTCTCTCTCTGCCATGTGAGGACACAGTGAGAAGGCAGCCATCTGCCAGCCAAGAAGAGGGCTCTCACCAGAACCCAACCGTGTTGGCACCTCCATCTTGGACTTCCAGTCTCCAGAACTTCACGAAAATAAATCTCTTTTGTTTAAGCCACCCAGCCTATGGTATTCTGTTATGGCAGCCCAAGCTGACTAAGACAATCATATAATATTTTTATTCCACGAAAATGTGATATTTCAAAGTTTGAATTGTTTGATAAGTGGTATTTGCTCAGTTGGCTAAACATTTTTGTTAAAAAACAAAGTTTATTTCTACTTCATATATTACACTAAAGTAAATAAATGTAAGTGTAAGTAACAAAGTAATAAAGGAAAATTCTAAACAAAATACAAAACAGAAACAGACTCACAGACTTAGAGAACGAACTTATGGTTACCAGTGGGGAAGCGTGGGGGGACAGATAGTTAGGGAGTTTGGGACTGACATGTCCACACAACTATATTTAAAATGGGTAACCAACAAGGACCTACTGTATAGCACAGGGAACTCTGCTCAATATTCTGTAACAACCTAATTGGGAAAAGAATTTGAAAAAGAACAGATACGTGTGTATGTATAACCAAATCACTTTGCTGTACCTCTGAAACTAACAACGTTGTTAGTCACCTATACTCCAATATAAAATAAAAAGTTAAAAAAATAAATTATCTCTTAAAATTATATTTTCTAATTGTTTGTAACATGCATAAAAACAATAAAGTTGATTTTTAACATTAAAAAATAAATAAAATATATTATCACAGGGTCTTTTTCTACAATATTAACATGGAAGACAAAGTTATAATGAAAATAATAGGTGGAGAGACCTTCAAGATGGTGGCGAGTAAGACATGGACATCACCTTCCTCCCCACAAATACATCAGAAATACACCTACATGTGGAACAACTCCTACAGAACACCTACTGAACGCTGGCAGAAGACCTCAGACTTCCCAAAAGACATATATATATATATTTTTCCTTTTTCTCTTTTTGTGTGTATGTGTATGCTTCTTTATGTGATTTTGTCTGTATAACTTTGTTTTTACCATTTGTCCTAGGGTTCTGTCCTTTTTTTTTTTTTTTTTTAGTATAATTTTTAGTGCTTGTTATCATTGGTGGATTTGTTTTTTGGTTTGGTTGCTCTCTTCTTTCTTTCTTTATTTTTTATCCTTTTTAATAATTATTTTTAATTTTTTATTTAATAACTTTATTTTCTTCCTTTCTTTCTTTCCTTCTTTTTTCTCCCTTTTCTTCTGAGCTGTGTGGCTGACAGGTTCTTCGTGCTCTGGCTGGGTGTCAGACATGAGCCTTTGAGGTGGGAGAGCTGAGTTCAGGACATTGATCCACCAGAGACCTCCCAGTTGAATGTAATATCAAATGGCAAAAGCTTTCCCAGAGATCGCCATCTCAAAGCTAAGACCCAGCTCCACTGAACGACCAGCAAGCTACAGTCCAGGACACCCTATGCCAAACAACTAGCAAGACAGGAACAGAACCCCACCCATTAGCAGAGATGCTGCCTAAAATCATAATAAGGTCACAGACACCCCAAAACACACCACTGGACGTGGTCCTGCCCACCAGAAAGACAAGATCCAGCCTCATCCACCAGAACACAAGCACCAGTCTCCTCCACCAGGAAGCCTACACAACCCACTGAACCAACCTTAGCCACTGGGGACAGACACTAAAAACAATGGGAATGACGAACCTGCAGGCTGCAAAAAGGAGACCCCAAACACAGTAAGGTAAGCAAAATGAGAAGACAGAGAAACACACAGCAGATGAAGGAGCAAGGTAAAAACTCGCTAGACCTAACAAATGAAGAGGAAATAAGCAGTCTATCTGAAAAAGAATTCAGAGTAATGATAGTAAAGATGGCCCAAAATCTTGGAAATAGAATGGAGAAAAGGCAAGAAATGTTTAACAAAGACCTAGAAGAACTAAAGAGCAAACAAGCAATGATGAACAACACAATAAATGAAATTTAAAATTCTCTAGAAGGAATCAATAGCAGAATAATGGAGGCAGAAGAATGGATAAGTGACCTGAAAGATAAAATAGTGGAAATAACTACCACAGAGCAGAATAAAGAAAAAAGAATGAAAAGACTTGAGGACAGTCTCAGAGACCTCTGGAACAACATTCAATGCACCAACATTCTAATTACAGGGGTCCCAGAAGAAGAAGAGAAAAAGAAAAGGACTGAGGAAATATTTGAAGAGATTATAGTCTAAAACGTCCCTAATATGGCAAAGGAAATAGTCAATCAAGTCCAGGAAGTGCAGAGAATCCCATACAGGATAAATCCAAGGAGAAACACGTCAAGACACATATTAATCAAACTATCAAAAATTAAATACAAAGAAAACATATTAAAAGCAGCAAGGGAAATACAACAAATAACATACAAGAGAACCCCCATAAGGTTAACAGCTGATCTTTCAGCAGAAACTCTGCAAGCCAGAAGGGAGTGGCAGGACATTTTTAAACGATGAAAGGGAAAGACCTAGAACCAAGATTACTCTACCCAGCAAGGATCTCATTCAGATTCGATGGAGAAATTAAAACCTTTAAAGACAAGCAAAAGCTAAGAGAATTCAGCACCAGCAAACCAGCTTTACAACAATTGCTAAATGAACTTCTCTAGGCAGGAAACACAAGAGAAAGAAAAGGCCTACAATAACAAACCCAAAATAAGTAAGAAAATGGTAATAGGACATACATATCAATAACTACCTTAAATGTAAATGGATTAAATGCTCCAACCAAAAGACATAGACTGGCTGAATGGATACAAAAACAAGACCTGTATATATGCTGTCTACAAGAGACCCACTTCAGACCTAGGGACACATACAGACTGAAAGTGAGGGGATGGAAAAATATATTCCATGCAAATGGAAATCAAAAGAAAGCTGGAGTAGCAAATCTCATATCAGATAAAATAGACTTTAAAATAAATAATATTACAAGAGACAAAGAAGGACACTACAAAATGATCAAGGGTTCAATCCAAGAAGAAGATATAACACTTGTAAATATTTATGCACCCAACATAGGAGCACCTCAATACATAAGGCAAATGCTAACAGCCATAAAAGTGGAAATCGACAGTAACACAATCATAGTAGGAGACGTTAACACCCCACTTTCCCCAATGGACAGATCATCCAAAATGAAAATAAATAAGGAAACACAAGCTTTAAATGATACATTAAACAAGGTGGACTTAATTGATATTTAAAGGACATTCCATCCAAAAACAACAGAATACACTTTCTTCTAAAGTGCTCATGGAACATCCTTCAGGATAGTTCATACCTTGGGTCACAAATCAAGCCTTGGTAAATTTAAGAAAATTGAAATCATATCGAGTATCTTTTCTGACCACAACACTATGAGACTAGATATCAATTACAGGAAAAAAACTGTAAAAAATACAAACACATGGAGACTAAACAATACACTACCAAATAACTAAGAGATCACTGAAGAAATCAAAGAGGAAATCAAAAAATACCTAGAAACAAATGACAATGAAAACACAATGACCCAAAACCTATGGGATGCAGCAAATGCAGTTCTAAGAGGGAAGTTTATAGCAATACAATCTTACTTCAAGAAACAAGAAACATCTCAAATAAACAACCTAACCTTACACCTAAGGCAATTAGAGAAAGAACAAAAAACCTCAAAGTTAGCAGAAGGAAAGAAATCATAATGATCAGATCAGAAATAAAGGAAAAAGAAATGAAGGAAACAATAGCAAAGATCAATAAAACTAAAAGCTGGTTCTTTGAGAAGATAAACAAAATTGATAAACCATTAGCCAGACTCATCAAGAAAAAAAGGGAGAAGACTCAAATCAATAGAATTAGAAATGAAAAAGGAGAAGTAACAACTGACACAGCAGAAATACAAAGGATCATGAGAGGTTACTACAAGCAACTCTATGCCAATAAATTGGACAACCTAGAAGAAAGGGACAAATTATTAGAAGAGCACAACCTTCCAAGACTGAACCAGGAAGAAATAGAAAATATAAACAGACCAATCACAAGCACTGAAGTTGAAACTGTGATTAAAAATCTTCCAACAAACAAAAGCCCAGGACCAGATGGCTTCACAGGCAAACTCTATCAAACATTTAGAAAAGAGCTAACACCTATCCTTATCAAACACTTCCAAAATTTAGCAGAGGGAGGAACACTCCCAAACTCATTCTATGAGGCCACCATCACCCTGAAACCAAAACCAGACAAAGATGTCACAAACAAAGATAACTACAGGCTAATATCACTGATGAACACAGATGCAAAAATCCTCAACAAAATACTAGCAAACAGAATCCAACAGCACATTAAAAGGATCATACACCATGATCAAGTGGGGTTTATCCCAGGAATGCAAGGATTCTTCAATATACACAAATCAATCAATGTGATAAACCCTATTAACAAATTGAAGGAGAAAAACCTATGCTCATCTAAATAGATTCAGAAAAATCTTTCAACAAAATTCAGCACCCATTTATGGTAAAAACCCTCCAGAAAGTAGGCATAGAGAGAACTTACCTCAACATAATAAGGGCCATATATGACAAACCCACAGCCAACATCATTCTCAATGGTGAAAAACTGAAACCATTTCCATTCAGATCAGGAACAAGACAAGGTTGTCCACTCTCATCACTATTATTCAACATAGATTTGGAAGTTTAGCCACAGCCACAGCACAAACTAATGCACAGAAACCGCTTGCATTCCTATACACTAATGATGAAAAATCTGAAAGAGAAATTAAGGAAACACTCCCATTTAGCATTGCAACAAAAAGAATAAAATACATAGGAAAAAACCTACCTAAGGAGACAAAAGACCTGTATGCAGAAAACTATAAGACACTGATGAAAGAAATTAAAGATGATACAAACAGATGGAGAGAAATACCATGCTCTTGGACTGGAAGACTCAACATTGTGAAAATGACCACAGTATCCAAAACAATCTACAGATTCAATGCAGTCCTTATCAAACTACCACTGGCATTTTTCACAGAACTAGAACAAAAAATTTCACAGTTTGTATGGAAACACAAAAAAACCCGAATAGCCAAAGCAATCTTGAGAATGAAAAACGGAGCTGGAGGAATCAGGCTCCCTGACTTCAGACTATACTACAAAGCTACAGCAATCAAGACAGTATGGTACTGTCACAAAAACAGAAATATAGACCAGTGGAACAGGATAGAAAGCCCAGAGATAAACCCACACACATATGGTCACCTTATTTTTGGTAAAGGAGGCAAGAATATACAATGGAGAAAAGACAGCCTCTTCAATAGGTGGTGCTGGGAAAACTGGACAGGTACATGTAAAAGAATGAAATTAGAACACTCCCTAAAACCATACACAAAAATAAACTCAAAATGGATTAAAAACCTAAATGTAAGGCCATACACTATAAAACTCTTAGAGGAAAACATGGGCAGAACCCTCTATGACATAAATCACAGCAAGATCCTTTTTGACCCACCTCCTAGAGAAATGGAAATAAAAACAAAAATAAACAAATGGGACCCAATGAAACTGAAAAGCTTTTGCACAGCAAAGGAAACCATAAACAAGACAAAAAAACAACCCTCAGAATGGGAGAAAATATTTACAAATGAAGCAACTGACAAGGATAATCTCCAAAATTTATAAGCAGATCATGCAGCTCAATATCAACAAAACAAACAACCCAATCCAAAAATGGGCAGAAGACCTAAATAGACATTTCTCCAAAGAAGATATACAGACTGCCAACAAACACATGAAAGAATGCTCAACATCACTAATCGTTAGAGAAATGCAAATCAAACTACAATGAGGTATCACCTCACACCAGTCAGAATGGCCATCATCAAAAAATCTACCAACAACAAATGCTAGAGAGGGTGTGGAGAAAAGGGAACCCTCTGGCACTGTTGGTGGGAATGTAAATTGATACAGCCACTATGGAGAACAGTATGGAGGTTCCTTAAAAAATTACAAATAGAATTATCATATGACCCAGCAATCCCACTACTGGGTATATACCCTGAGAAAACCATAATTCAAAAAGTCATGTACTCCAATGTTCATTGCAGCTCTATTTACAATAGCCAGGACATGGAAGCAACCTAAGTGTCCATTGACAGATAAATGGATAAAGAAGGTGTGTCACATATATAAAATGGAATATTACTCAGCCATAAAAGAAATGAAATTGAGTTATTTTTAGTGAGGTGGATGGACTTACAGTCTGTCATACAGAGTGAAGTAAGTCAGAAAGTGAAAGACAACTACTGTATGCTAACACATATATATGGAATCTAAAAAAAAAAAAATTGGTTCTGAAGAACCTAGTTGCAGGACAGGAATAAAGACACAAACTTAGAGAATGGACTTGAGGATACTGGGAGGGGGAAGGGTAAGCTGTGACGAAGTGAGAGAGTAGCATGGACATATATACACTACCAAATGTAAAACAGATAGCGAGTGGGAAGAAGCCGCATAGCACAGGGAGATCAGCTCAGTGCTTTGTGACCACCTAGAGGGGTGGGATAGGGAGGGTGGGAGGGAGATGCAAGAGGGAAGAGATATGGGGATATATGCATATGTATAGCTGATTCACTTTGTTATAAAGCAGAAACTAACACACCATTGTAAAGCAATTACACTCCAATAAATATGTTAAAAAAAAAAAAAAAGAAAATAATAGGTGAAACTCCACTGAAGACCACAGTCAAAACTCTTCCATCCAGCGATAGCCTTGGTCCCAAATTCAACATCGTTTATTATTGCTATTTTTTAGTATCTTCACAACACTTACCGACGTCTGGAATTATATTACTTTATTCATTTGTTAATATATTTATATTACCTGCTCCATTCCCTTTTGTTTACTTGTTATGTTTTTTTTTAATTGGAGTTTAATTGTTTTACAATGTTGTGTCGGTTTCTGCTGTACAATGAAGTGAATCAGTTATATGTGTACATATATCCCCTCCCTCTTGGACCTCCCTCTCTCCACCCCATCCCACCTATCTAGGTCATCACAGAGCACCGAGCTGAGCTCCCTGTGCTATACAGCAGGTTCCCACTAGCTGTCTATTTTCCATCACTTTTAATGTCAGCTCCATAGAGCAAGGACCGTCTATCCTGTTCCTAATGTATTCTCAGCAATCTGGTCCAGGACAAATAGAGGCAGAGTCAATATTGGTTCAGCCAAGTACGTTTTCTTACTGATTTGTAAGAGATTTTAAATGTTAGGGGTGCTAAACTTCTATCATCTGTATCAGGGGTTGGCAAACTTTTTCTCTAATGGATCAGATAGTAAATACTTGACAATTTGCAACACAACTACTCAGCTCTGCCATTCTCCTATGAAAGCAGTGTAGACAAAACATACATGAATGGGTGTAGCTATGTGCCAATGAAACTTGTTTTAAAAATAAGAGGCAGGCAGAATTTGACTCTCAGAATGCAGCTGTTAACCCCTGTTTTACATTGTAAATATTTTTCCATTTTGTTGATTGCCATTTAATTTTATACTTTTTATGTACAGATATTTAAAATTTTTATATAGTCTTTGGTGTCAAACTTGGTAAAAAATTTTTTGCTTTATTTAGAATTTTCCTAGAAGGTCTCTCTTCACACCGAATAATAGAATTATTCTCTGAATTACTAATAAAATATTGAATTCTTACTAAATTCTCTTTTAGTCTTTTATTTTACCCTCTACGACACAGATTCCAAATGTAAACTTTTATCCTGTGATCTGTGCATAATGGTCTTCCCACAGGGATGTTCATCACGGGTTTATTATTACGACCACTTTAAAAAGCAACCTTACTGTCTAATAATTTGGAATTAGATGTATAATCAATATAAAATCATTTTCATGATTTTTATTCATATTGATCAATATGTATTAAAATATGAATAAAAAACACGAAAATGTTCTTATAGAATATTCAATGACCAGGAAATGTGTCCACAACATATTAAGTAAACAAAATCAAATCACAGAAGAGTACCTACTGTATTACTTGTTTAAAACAATATTGGCACATATTTAGTGTGCAATAAATATTTGTTGAATGAATAAGTGAATAAATGAATGAATGGGAAAATAGAGAAAGAAATGTAGAGGGTTTTTTTTTTTTTGACAATATAGCAGCAGACCTAAAATGCTTGATTTAAGACCAAACAAAAAAGTACGTAAAACACATATTTTAGTATATGTTATTGGCTTTTTGCTCGTTTCCATTGCGCCGTGACAGTCCCGGCTTGACCATGTAGGTCAAGTGTTCTGTAAAATGGGGCTAATGCCACTACCTTATGGATTGTGGTGAGTATAGAGAAACCCAAGTAGAAGTGATTGTCTCCCAGTAAACAGTAAAGGAGCCATGGCCAATCATACGTGAAAGTGCTGTAAACCGTAAAATGCTAACCAAACACAGGGAAAACTATAATTAGTTAATAATTCTAAAAATTATGATTATCACTACTAACCTTGTTACAGTAAGTCCTCTACATACGAACCTTCAAGTTGCGAACTTTCAAAGATGTGAACGTGCATTCACATGTCCAATCAAGCAAGTCAGTTCACGTGTCTGGCGGACATGATCACATGTGTGTACCCTCTACAAGTGGCTGTGCTTTTGTGTACTTTACTGTACAGTACTGTATAGAGTACAGCAGTGCAGTATCTTTATTTCAATCCCAGGATGTCCAGAAGCAAGCGTAAAAGCAGTGCTATATAGCCGATTGAGGTAGTTGGGTACCTAGGCTAACTTTGTTGGACTTATGAACAAATTGGACTTATGAACACACTCTTAGAACGGAACTCATTCCTATGTAGGGGACTTAATGTAGTCAAGTTTCCTCAGGGTGTAGAAAAGTCTTCATGGGTTTGCTCAAGCAAAATTAATTGAGTCTAGGTTTCTCTCTTTCCCACGTTTATTTATTTAGTAATTACTTCACACTGAAGGGAAAGCAAGCTGTGGTTTGGTGCTGGGTGGGATAAGAAAAGAGCAAGGGAGAGAGGACAAGAGGCCACGTGTGCTCACGAGATTAGGGCATAAGGTTTAGGGTGAGGATTTATTTCCTTTGCTGTGCAGTTTCAAGTCTGGGATTGAAGTTCCCCGGATGTGTGGAAGGGAGAACAGAATGATGCTGTCACTCCCGCAGGGCTGCTGGCCTGGGCATGGGCTGCACAGAGTCAGGGGAGCAGGACAGACTGAAGGCGATTTAGGGGCCCACCAGCTATCTCCTTCTATGTTTCTTTGCTGCTTCCACTTAACACACTGGCCCGAGCACAGGTAAGTTCTCTCTGCTTCCAGACCACTGGCTGCTTGTGCCTGTAGTCTCAGACCAGGAGAAAAGATAGATGAAAACATTTTTTTCTTCTATCTATTTTTCTTAAATGTGATAGGCACTAAAGGAAAAAGGTGAAAGAAAATATACAAGTAAACTTAGACCTGTTTCTTTTTTATTTTTATTTTTTGCTTCTGAGGACAGTAACAGGATCCCCACATTTTACTTTATCTTATTTTAAAAATTATTTTTGGCTGTATTGAGTCTTCGTTGCTGTGCACAGTCTTTCCCTAGTTGCGGCGAGCAGGGGCTACTCTTCATTGCGGTGCGAGGTCTTCTCATTACGGTGGCTTCTCTTGTTGTGGAGCCTGGGTTCTAGGCACAGGGGCTTCATTAGTTGTGGCACGCGGGCTCAGTAGTTGTGGCACATGGGCCCTAGAGCGCGTGGGCTTCAGTAGTTGTGGCTCACAGGCTTAGCTGCTCCACGGCATGCTAAATCTTCCCGGACCAGGGCTCGAGCCCGTGTCCCTGGCATTGGCAGGCGGATTCTTAACCCCTGCGCCACCAGGGAAGTCCCTGCCCACATTTTAGACACTAAAGTATAGTCATTTTCACAAATCAAATGATTTAAGTAATACAGTTATCTTTTTCTTGCTGATTTATTTTTTGAAAATTGCTCATGGCTTTTGTAAAAATGATAATCATTGTAAAACATTTACTATGTGTGTAAAAAACAAAGCAAAAATCACAATGAAATCTACTGATAGAATTTGTACCTAAAGTATTCATACACCAAAACAAAGAAATAAACAAAAATAAAACCAAAACGCCTCCCCCACCTCCCCCCCCCCCCAGCAAACCAAAGGACAGTGGCGTTTTCTAGAGTGTTTTTTCTCCCAAGAAACATGACGTTTTCTCAGAAGAATATTTTCATTCATTGTGACCAGAGATGTTACATATTACAGGGTGATAATGAAGGTTTCTGGTTCCGTCCTAAATGTGCCACTTAGTGTGTGACCTTGAGACGCTACTTTTTCTTACCTGGGCCTCAGTTTCCTCAATTCTGAGTTGAGAGGGTTGGACAGGATTCCCGGATCTCTTCCAAATACACTGGTGGGAGGCTGGAGAGATTTCTCAGTGTTTTATTTTAAATCCCCACTAGGGGGCAGCATTTGCATAGTCAAATGTAAACTCTACCGCAAGCAGAATTGAGCTTGGATTTGCAAAATTGTTAGAACCCAGAATCCATCTCTGCAGAGGACAATAGTATAAGGGGGTAGGGACTGCAGTCCTGCATGAAGTGCTAGGCCTCCGTGCCCGCCCACGGCTCCTCTAGGAGGGCAGCCTGTCGTACCAGCTCCAAGTGTCCAGACGGAGGGAGGCTCTGACACCGGCTTTCAGCCTGTTGAGTGTTGGGTTTGTCTTGATGACTGAAAGCTTTCTGGCTTGCATTTAGTATCTTCAGTGAGGATATAGTATGTTTTGTTTCATTTACTAATTAGTTTTTTCTTTCCCTGGTCCTTAAATATGGACAGAGACATCAGCGCGAATGTCACCTCTGAACTTGAGCAATTATCTTAGTGTGTAGTTTTCGCAAAGACGTCTGGAAATCTACCAGGTGCTGGCTCTGTGAGATACGTGGCAAGCCCAGCTAATGGGGAGTCATCCCAGAGCCGAAGCTGTCCAATCCCGAGGTTCTAGAATCCCAGGGCGCACCACGAACCAAGTCCACATCTAATCTCCAGGGTGACCCGGGATCCAGAGGCTCTGGAGAGTTATTTATGTGGTGGAGATAAATGGGAGAAGGTCACAACAGGGCTCCGCTCCCCAACATTGCCTTTAACTGTGCCCTCCCTACACCAAACCTCCCATCTCTTCCCACCAAAAACAGCTCTAAGGCTGAGGAGCTGGCCCAGCTGCGCATGGCTGAGGCATCCATCAGGACGAGTCAGTGACTGTATGTTGGTCCCCTAGTCCTGGTAGGAGCTGCTGCAGGGTATACAGCATCATGAGACAGGTTTGACGCCTGGGCAGCTGGACGTCTCTCATCAACATACAAACTGTATACACCTATGATCTAACCATCAATCCCACGTCAAGGAGGTTCCCCTAAGCAGATAAGAACACGAACGTGAGAGGCATATGTGAAAAGCCGGTCCTCACAGAATTATTAATAGTTAAAAAATAGAAAAAAATTTTCTGTGGGCTTCCAAATGGAACTCAAATAAATAACGGTATACAGGAACCATTTAATGAGAAGTAATATGTATCATGGGGAGGGGTTCATGATATGTTGTCTAGTGCAGTAGACAAGTTCTAGAACAGCAAAACACAGTGACACCTTTTAAAAGATGTCTACACGTCGGTGTGAATGAGAATATGTGCCCTTAGGGAGTTGTCTGAGAGAATGTTCTCCAGAACAGGAACAGAGGTACGTGCTGCTTTTTTTATTTCACGTATAGGGTTCATTCTTATTTTTAAATTGCAGCATAGTTGATTGACAATGTTGTGTTAGTTTCAGGTGTACAGCAAAGTGATTCAATTCTACATACATATATATCTATTTTTTCCCCTTTGGGTTATTACAAAATACTGAGTATGGTTCCCTGTGCTGTACGGTAGGCCCTTGTTGGTTATCTATTTTATATATAGTAGTGTATATGTTAACCCCAATGTGCATGCCATTTTTACAAACACTCTTGGGCAGTGTATTAGTCAGCGTTCCCCAGAGAAGCAGAAACAACGGGATGTATGTATGTATACATATATATATATATGTATATAATATACATATATGGAGACAGAGAGAGAGAGAGAGAGAGAGAGATATTTAAATGTTAATCTCATCCAAAGAACACCCTTACAGAAACATGCCAAATAATACTTGCGAAAATACCTGGGCACTGTGGCTCAGTCAGGTTGACACATAATGTTAACCATCCCAGGCAGTGCCCAGGATACACTGATGTTGGTGCTGGTTGCAGGGTCCCTGAGAGTTTCAAAAGGAGTCATTCCAGCAGCTTCTCAGGAGATGGGGTACAGGGGACATGGAGGGGTCCTGACTCTGGGCACATGCTATCTGAGTGTTGCTGTACTTGGCCAGCTAGAGAAAATTGGGATCCCATAGAGAGTTACTGGCTTGAACAAAAATCTATCAAGAAAAATAAGGAATTTGAGCTTCCCCCAATGCAAGAGGTGCCCCTGGGGAATTTGAGCTCTTTTCCTATATTGGACAAAATTTGAATTTTCATGTATAATGGCAGACCTCATACACACACACACACACACACACACACACACACACACACAAACAATTGAAAACAAAAGCTTGCATCTCTTACATGGGTGTGACCTGTTTCAACACCTCCAATATGGCGCCTTTGTCTGCACACCCTTTAAGGTCCTCCTACGTTTCCTTACCTAAGACCAGCACACCTGGCTAGAAGCAATGGCTAGTTATTGGTTTTAAAGGTACAACTTGCCAAAAATGCAGCCTTTGTTCAAAAAAAAAATTTGTGTGTATTCTCAATATTTCCTGTTCCCTTTTGGGGTCTGGAGGCAGGAAAATTAGGACATGACAGCTGGTTCAGGTGAAATTTATTCAGGGTAGGTCATTATGGTCCAATTGGGAGAACGCTCTGCTCACCTTCCTAGAGAAAAGCCCACTCTCCTTTACTCTGATGTCCCTAGCATATTCCTCAGCCACTTTCTAAAGAGGGGCAAGGCATTCTGCTCCACAGCATTCCTGGTCCTGCCATGCCTCCTGAGGATGCCGCAACCTGGAGGTTTTTGATGCAGGGGGGCTAGCTAGGTCATCGTGACTCCCCAGGGTCTGGGAGCCCCTCTTGCTTTGGGAACCACAGTGTCAAGCCTTCCCAGAGCAATGTCAGAGGGAGCCCTTTCCTCCTCTCCACCCCTCCGTCAGGCTTGGGTATATGTGCTGATGGGAGCAGAGGTCCAGGAAAGAGAGCTAGACACCCAGCCCAGCCTAAGCCAGCCTGCCCTTCAAGTCTTTCCATCTGAAGTCAGGCTCTTCCCACGAGCAATTAGTCTTCATGACAAATGACAGAGGTTCTAAAACTGGGATCTGAGTGAGATTTGTAGAAGCAATGATAAATCAACCCAGAAGATATCAAATCATAGCAGCAGCGTTGATTCCTATTAGTATGAGAAGCAGAAAGCACAATGTTGGGGACTGTGTTCCTTTTGGCATGAGTCTTCTTGTGTAGTTATTCGCTCTTCCTGAACACCCTGGGACTTCCATACGGAGAGTTCAGCAGGAGAAGTAATCTGCAACCCCTGCTTAAGGCTCTCTTTTTATTTCCTCGTGAATTGTTTAGCCAACTGTCGTTCGGGCAGGGAACTTTCGGTCACTGCAGCTTCTAACTAAGATCTCTTTTCAGAATGGATTCGGCAAACATAGATGTGGACCATTCGCTTTGCTTACCCTGGCCCGGCCGCCACGCTCGTGGAAGCATTTCCAAGTTCAATGTTTAGCTTGGGAATACGCAGAAAGATATTCATTTGTTTGCTTTGCATCACCTGAGATTGGAGGTTTAGGAAAGAGGCAAACTTGATTTTCGAATCAATGTCGGTCCAAGTTGTGTGAAAGGTTGTTAAATACAACCTACCTTAAGATCTGCCTCCCTAAGCTGGCCTTTCGCTTGCTGGCCACACTCATCTAAATGCACAATCCTTTCTCCCTTTCCTGACCTATTTTTCTTCTTTGCAGTTTTCTCCACCTAACACAGTATAGATGCTTATCTTAGTCATTGTGTTCATTGTCTCCCTCCAATTCCTGCTATAAGATGTCTTCACAAGGGTGAGAAATTGTGTTTGTTTTGTTCACTGTCACAACCCCAGGGATGGGTACAGGGGCTCTGAAGCAATACCTGCTGAAACATGGATGTACCTAGAGATTGTCATACTGAGTGAAGTAAGTCACACAGAGAAAGAGAAATACCATATGATATCGTTTATAGGCAGAATCTAAAAAGAAATGATACAAATGAACTTATTTACAAAACAGAAACAGACTCACAGACTTAGAGAATGAACGTATGGTTACCGGGGGGAAGGGTGGGGGAGAGGGAGAGTTAGGGAGTTTGGGAGTGACATGTACACACTGCTGTGTTTAAAATAGAAAACTAACAAAGACCTACTCTATAGCACAGGGCACTCTGCTCAATACTATGTTACAACCTAAATAGGAAAAGAATTTGAAAAGAATAGATACATGTATATGTATAACTGAATCGCTTCCCTGTGCACCTGAAACTATCACAACATTGTTAGTCAACTACACTCCAACATAAAATAAAAAGTTAAAAAAAAAAAAGGAAATACCTGCTGAAAACTGAATGAGTGAACACATTTCAATGACCTTGTCCTAGGTCTGTCCTTTGTACTTTACACAATAAATCGAATCCCGTCTCATTGGAAATAATTCTCTAGCTCTTTGTTATTTATCAGGTATTAGCAAACATAAGCTTCCATCAACCTAGGAAAATCTAGATGATCAGTCTTTACAGGAAGGGAGCATTTATTGAACGAACACTATAGTAAACTGCAGGGAGTGTTCAGGTGCTGTTCTAGGGGGGTTGCAAATTTTAGCCCATTGAATTCTCTTAACAACCCTATGAGGTAAGTACTGGTGTTATCAGCCCATTTTACAGATGGGGAAGTGAGGCTCAGAGTGGTTAAGCAGATTGCTTGGGGGCACATAGCTGGTAAGTGGCAGAGGCAGGATCAGACCTGGGAAATCTGGCTGGAGGGTCCTCCCACTGCTGCCTGCTGCCTGGCCCGGCCTGGCTGGTGAGGCGCCAGCAGTCTGCAGGGAGGATGGGAGTGATAGATGCGCAGGAAGGGCCCTGCCTTTTGGAAGAGACAAGACACACTTTGAGCTGAATGTGCCCATGAATGGCGTAGCCCCGCCCCACAGGGGGCAAGGGATATGGACGCCTCCCTGCGGCTACTTCTCAGCTTCCCAGGACGACCACCCCAGGGCTCATCTGGGAGGGCAAAGGAACCCCGTTTCAAGCCCTGCCAGGGCTCTGGGCAGAAGCCACCCTACTCCTGGGTCTGCTTGTCAAGGGAGTGGAGCCAGCAGGGTGGAAGGAAGGGGCAAGGTCATTTGTGTGTGCCGGTGGAGGGTGGTCAGTATTGAACTTGGGTTCCCAGAAGTTCACTCCTCAGTCTTTTCTCCTCAGAAATGTGCCAGGGCCCTTGCTTGAGTCCTCCAACTCAATTGGCAGTGCCTTTCAGGGTCTTCTGTGGAGCGGGGGCAGCTGGCCTCGTGGAAGGGGAGAGAATGAGGACAGAACCAAGGCTCTTCAGCTTCTGTGCAGAAGCTCCCTCCCACTGCACTGGGGAAAGCCATGCCACCAGGTCAAGCCCGATGCCAGTGGGGCAAGAAGCACTTGTCCCTCAGGGGTGGACCTTCTAGGGAAGGACAGTACATTTTTTGACAGTCCTACGGTCTGCCATAGCAGGGTTTATCTAAGGGAACAGGTGATGGGTTTGATGGGGGCTTTTGATGGCTGGAAAAGAAGTCCTGCAAGATACGCTGAAGACGCAGGTTGGGCTAATTCATGGAGACCAACTTCAAGGAGTACGGACTTCACAGAAAGCAACTGGGAGCAGTGGAGGGCTGCTGAGCAGGGGAGCGACACCATCAGAACCATGTTTCTTATTTATTTATTTATTTTTGGCCACATTGGGTCTTCGTTTCTGTGCGAGGGCTTTCTCTAGTTGCGGCGAGCGGGGGCCACTCTTCATCGCGGCGCGCGGGCCTCTCACTGTTGCGGCCTCTCTTGTTGCGGAGCACGGGCTCCAGACGCGCAGGTTCAGTAGTTGTGGCTCATGGGCCCAGTTGCTCCGCGGCATGTGGGATCTTCCCAGACCAGGGCTCGAACCCGTGTCCCCTGCATTGGCAGGCAGATTCTCAACCACTGCGCCACCAGGGAAGCCCAGAACTATGTTTCTTAAGGAGTAGGATTGGCCAGTTAAGTGCACTGCATACTAGGCTTGTGCTGTATGATAATAAAATGTAATTCCTTCCACCAAGGGCAGTTCACTCAAAGCATCCTAAGTCAGGATACTTGGACGCTAGCCTGCAAAACGGTGCCAGTCTGGCTACAGGAGAATCTCGGCAAATCCCGGAGGCTGTTCCTCTCAAATGTATCATTAATAGCATTACTGCTCATCACCTGCACTGTTCTCACCCCAGTATAGCCACCGGCAGCTTGTCTCTGACTACTGCTCCCAGCTGCCACTCTTTCCCCTCTGTAGAAGAAGGGATACACACACACACACACACACACACACACACACACGGAAGTAGGCAGATTTTTTTTTTAAACATCTTTATTGGGGTATAACTGCTTTACAATGTTGTGTTAGTTTCTGCTGTATAACAAAGTGAATCAGCTATACGTATACATATATCCCCATATCTCCTCTCTCTTGCGTCTCCCTCCCACCCTCCCATCCCACCCCTCCAGGCAGTCACAAAGCACCGAGCTGATCTCCCTGTGCTATGCGGCTGCTTCCCACTGGCTATCTATTTTACATTTGGTAGTGTATATATGTCCATGCCACTCTCTCACTTCGTCCCAGCTTACCCTTCCCCCTCCCCGTGTCCTCAAGTCCATTCTCTACATCTGCATCTTTGTTCCTGTCCTGTCCCTAGGTTCTTCAGAACCTTTTTTTTTTTTTTTAGATTTAGAACCTTTTTTTTTTTTTAGAGACACATATATATGTGTTAGCATAAGGTATTTGTTTTTCTCTTTCTGACTTACTTCACTCTGTATGACAGACTATACGTCCATCCACCTCACTACAAATAACTCAATTTCATTTCTTTTTATGGCTGAGTAATATTCCATTGTATATATGTGCCACATCTTCTTTATCCATTCATCTGTCAATGGGCATTTAGGTTGCTTCCGTGTCCTGGCTATTGTAAATAGTGCTGCAATGAACATTGCGGTACATGACTCTTTGAATTATGGTTTTCTCAGGGTATATGCCCAGTAGTGAGATTGCTGGGTCGTAGGCAGACTTTAAAGGGACTTTGGAGACAATGTGAATCTATGCTACAGAATTCAAATGATCTGAATTCTGTGTGAGATATTCCTGTTCTTAATGTTTTCTTAGCCATTTTTGGACTTTCAGGGCCAACCTCCCACCGCTGCTCAGTCTTGCTCTCTTTCTCTCCTGACTCCCAGGTTAATTCTTGTTCGTTTCCAGTTCGGACCGATTCAGCCTTATCTCTGGCGCTCCAAATCCATGCCACAAATAATCCTCGTGCCTGCCGTGGTGCTACTTTAATTTTTCCACCTTCTCTTAGGTTTATGGAGTTGTATCTCTCTCTCCCCTTTCTCCCTATCCATCCAGTGGCTTGGTGGAGATAGCTTACGCTGGCTCAGGAGAGCTGATTATACACAGTTCTTCCCAACTCTGCATTCAGTGGCAAAGTGCTGACACCTTAAGATCGGTCATGGTGGGTGTATTTACCCCAGAGAAAGCAGCAAGGGCTGCACATCAGGGCTTTACCTTCCCAGAGGGCCGGTTGTTAAACACGGATCAGCATACCACTGGATCTAGCTATGATCTGTTTCAGTCACGTGTCACAATGTCTAACAAAATGGAATCATAATGTTATTTTGCAACTACTTTCTAGGTGAACAACGGTTTGTGGTATTTAATGCATTTCTGTTGAACTTCATTGTATGAAGGCACCGTGGTTTATCCAGCCTGCCCCTGGCCATTTGTGTGTTTCCAATATTGTCACATGACAAACGACAAGACATTTATAGACATCTGTTCTGGGACATCTTTATTTACTTAGAATCATGATGAAGACCAGAACGGCTGGGTCTCAGGGTGTTTGTAGTTTTAAAGTTCTTCATCTACATTGCCAAGTCGACCTCCAGAAAGGCTGGAGCTAGTTACATATTCACAGGCAGCACATAACCATGCTCGATTCTCTTCACTTCTCCCGCAGTTTAATCCATAAATTTACCATAGCCCTATTTCAAAAATATTAAGAGGAGTTTTACTCGATGAACCTAAAGCTGATAAGTAAGTGTGCAAGAATGTTCAGGATAAGGTAGGACTTACCCTGTAGGATGTTAAAATTTATTACCAAGCTTCAGACAATCTGAATAACTGGCCCTGGCACCAGAATCAATTGATCAGTTTCTAAAAATCAGACTAGTGCATGTCTGTTGTTTATGTGCACCTGTCTGCTCAAATCTAGTGTGTGCTAAGCACAGAATTTCACCAGTTTCATATTGGTGGGGCAAAAATAGATTAATCAAAAATTAATGCAAGGATAATGATATTATAGAAAGAATTAAGCAAGCTCTCTCTTCAACCTTCAACAAACAAAACAAAAAATAATATATTAAAGTGAAATTTAGACAAAAAAATACAACATAGGTGGATTTCTGTAATTAGGAAGTAGGGAAGCCCTTTCTAAGCATGACTGATTGATTTGTATTTCATAAACAGTTAAAAAGCCATAAAGTAATTCTTAAAACAATTGAGAAAATAAAAAATATATTTGTAAAATATACAGCAACGACTCAATTTGCATTCTGTATTAAAAGCTGCTACAAATTAATAAGGAAAATAGAGAAAAACTGGTGAGTAACATAAACAATCAGTTTATAAATGAAAAATAAATTCTCTCATATATAAATAAATGAAAAATTTTCTTTATATGTACAGTATTCTGTCATATTTGTTGTAGCTGCCTTATATTTAGTTATTTTAATTTTCTTTTGGTTTTTCATTGTTTCTTTCATAAAATATTTTAGTTTTATATAAATGTAATTCATTGAGCTTTAACTTTGTGACTTTTCTCTAAATTCTAGAAATCTGATGGTCAATTTGATTTAAGTTTTGAAAATATTTTGTTTTCCATATTTTCTGTATTTTTATCATTTAACTCTTCTTTAAAATGACACTATTTTATTTTTTAAAATTTTTGTCTGCGTTCGGTCTTTGTTGCTGTGCGCGGGCTGTCTCAAGTTGTGGCGAGGGGGAGCTACTCTTCGTTGCGGTGCGCGGGCTTCTCATTGCAGTGGCTTCTCTTGTTGTGGAGCCTGGGCTCTAGGAGTGCAAGCTTCAGTAGTTGTGGCACGAGGGCTCAGTAGTTGTGGCCCACGGGCTTAGTTGCTCCGCGGCATGTGGGATCTTCCTGGACCAGGGCTCGAACCCGTGTCCTCTGCATTGGCAGGTGGATTCTTTTTTTTTTTTTTTTTTTTGCGGTACGCGGGCCTCTCACCGTTGCGGCCTCTCCCGTTGCGGAGCACAGGCTCCGGACGCGCAGGCCCAGCGGCCATGGCTCACGGGCCCAGCCGCTCTGCGGCATGTGGGATCCTCCCAGCCCAGGGCACGAACCCGTATCCCCTGCATCGGCAGGCGGACTCCCAACCACTGCGCCACCAGGGAAGCCCTCGATTTTATGATTATATAACATTTCAACAATGCATGTGCTTGCTGCACTCCAAGAACAAAAAGTCCTCATTTTCAATGTAAACATATGAGTAATGGTTACTGCACACCATTTTGGGGTGCATCTTCGGTTCATAAAGAACATGCCCCTAGGAAAGATGTAGGGTAGATGCTGAGTGTGAGCCTTCCGACATTGCCACAGGGAATTTCCTTCTCACTGGGAGTGGAATTCTGTGAGCAAAAGTAGAGAAAAAGAGGTCAGGAGAGAATAGAGAAAAAGGGGATGTGAGAACAGGCTCTGAGCTTCACCTCTAGAGGTTTATTCAGACATGATCTCATACGTGTTTATCAATGTAACGTCCTTATAAGATGAGCAGGAAGTGGTTATCACTGCCTGAACTAGAAGGGGAGATGAGAGTCCTCAGGGGTCCACAGAGGTCAGAACCTCTCTCCTAAGAAGCCGTCTGTTACAATAATCAGGAATATAACAAGGTGGGTTAGTAGCCTCAGAGGTCCACATCGTCTTAAGGAGAGGGGTCGTTATTTTAAAATAAACGACTGTCATTGTTGAGACAAGAAAGTAAGATGTTTTACAAAGGCAATTGTTTTTATGGCTCTCCCTGAATTTAATCATCTTACTTGCAGGTGTTGACAGAGACCCAGAAGAGAGCTCTAACCATCAGTCGGCACAGCCCCATCTCAGGGTGAAAGGGGGTTTCAGCTCATGGCTTTGTGCCCAGAGAGGGACTATGAATTCCCACGTAGAGGAAGGTGTGCTTCATCCAGCAACAGGAGCCGCTTTGGAGCTTGTTATTCGAAGTTGGCAGGATGGAGGAGGGTCCGGCGCAGGGGCCAGGTTTGTAGTTGAAAGGGCCGGTGGTCAAGTGACTAGAGATGGGAGAATTTGATGCGCTTTGGGCAGAAGCCCTGGCTGCAGCCTCACTGCAGCGAATCACCCCGTGGCACTCTGCCCGTCATAACAATCCTGGAAATCTTCCAAGAGGCCTGCAGCGGACCGGCTTGCTCATACAGTCTGGTTTTGTGTGTGCGCTGAAGAACGTTCGCCCTGATCTCAACAGGGAAGCATGTGTTGGGGGCTGAATAAGCCCACGTTATATACCTTTATGAAGGCTCCTAGCACTTCTGCAGCTGAGCAGCAACATTAAATGTGTACTCCTAAAAGTTCAATGTGGATACCTTTCATGATGGAGGAGAATGTGGGTCTCTTTATCACCACCCCCAAAACCCAAGGGCTCCAATGTCGGCGACTGGCGGCTTTCCCAAAGCACTGGGATTTTTCTTTTTCTTTTTTTTTTTTTCTCCTAAGAAACCACAGCTGAGAATTTAACTATATCAGGGCTGGAGGCTACTGGAAGAAATTGAGGTTTCATTTTTTAGGAACTGAGCCTATGTTTTCCTTTCTTTTCTTTTTCCTTTGTTTCATCCCCAACAGTCTTGGCATGGCACTCCAGCTGCTCAGCCAGCCCACCTGCATCTCTGAGGTGATAGTTACCAAGGTGCTTTGCCCAAAATTGACACCCAGTAACGTGTTGACTGGTTGATCACTTAATTACATCCTGTGTATTTTTTCATTTTTTTCAAGCAGCTTTGTAGTAGACCCAGCAACACAGTGCGTCAGTGTTAAGGACTAATCAACTCGTGTATTTCTGCAGTATTATTCCCTTTACAAAGTATATTTATTCTCATCTATCACCTTGTCCCCCACACACAGCAACTCTGCAAAGGCTGTATTAACCCTGGGTCAACAATTGTTTTTCTGTAAAGGCTCTGTGTTCAAATGGTCTTTGTTTCAGCTACTCAGCTCTACCCTTGCGGCATGAAAGCAGCCCCGGACAATGGGTTAATGAATGGATGTGACTGTGTTCTAATAAAACTTTATTTATAGAAACAGCTGGTGGGCTGGATATGGTCTGCAGGCCATAGTTGGCTAATCCCTGAATATTGATGACCTGATTGCCCACTACGAATGCAGTGCTCCAAGAGGTTCTTTCTTGTTTCTTTGTTTGTTTAGTCTATTTCCACTCTAACTCATTTTCAAAAGAATTTTTTTTTTTTCTGCTCATTTTGGACTCAGCCGTAAGAGTTCATAATAATCGACTTTGGGTCATGACAGTTACTCCCACCCCCACTTCATCTAGATTTCCTGCTCCTTTTAGCCTACTAAAGTCGCTGCCCATTGGGCTTAAAAAATGATTAATGCAAGAAATAAGCTAAAGCAACATCAGTGTTGCTCCTAACCCATAAGCCAAATGGTATTGGAAAGGACTATGAAGGATAGAACAGCTCTTCTTCCTGAGCTTCTGCGGGAGCCAAGACCTGTGCTATGCCCGTTAGCCTTGAGGGACAGTCACTCCCTTCATTTAAAGATGAGAAAACCAAGACCCAGAGCAGTTAAATGAACCCCTCAAGGTCACACACAAGGTTACATATAGGCGCACAGGGTCCCACACTCAGAAAGGACCCTACCCCCCAACTTATGCTTGGTTTCATGCTCGGTGGTCACCCTTAAGAGAATTTTAATACTTTTTGAACAAAGAGCTGGTCCTGATTATACAGCCCATCAGAGGAGAGGTGGGACTCAGACCCAGCTCTGTGTGACCCCACTGGCCTTTTCACAAATCTGGGTGCAATGCTCACTCTTAATCCCAAGTGATTGGACGGAGTGAAGATGCTGTCTTTGTCGTCAGGCTCAGCTTTACTCGGATATATATTTGTAGGGGAAAAATAGAACTGTGCTCAAGGGACCAAATCTAGGGGACCTGAATAAAAGATGCAAAACTCAAAATAAAAAGATTTTTAAATTATGGGGTCCAAGAGATCACAAAGGCAAAAGATAGTTTACATTTGTGTAGTGTGCTGACTTTTATAATCCGCCATAATCCTTGCAATTTCCCTTTAAATGGACATCATTATCTCGGATTTCAATGAGGTAACTGAAACCCAGCAAAAATTAAACAAGACAGGATGTAGATCCAATGTTTCTCTCTCCAAATGGGAAGGATCCCCTGTTTCAGGTCTCATCTCAACATCCAAGTTTATAAGTGATTCCTGGAAAGGAAAATAATTAATTCCAGGTATGAGGCACACTCACTCTCCTCTCTGCCTACAAAGACTTAAAGAAAAGCAAAAAATGTACCATTTCCTCTAAAAAGAGTCCCTCCTTCCCTTCATCTGTTGGACTAGAGGATGTGGCTTTTGGTCCGATGGGTTTCCTTGGGACAGACTCCACCAGAAAAGCTTTGTGTGTGCTCCAAAGGGGATGTTAAGTGGGACCCCCATAAAACTTAAGTAGAAGCAAGATTTTTTCCTGGAAAATACCCACTCTGATGTGGCCATACATTATGTTTTAAAGTGCTGTCTCAGCAAGAAGAAGAAGAAAAGCTGACGGCTCCCAGATTCGTAGCATGAATTTTAGGTCCAGCATTCACAGGGAAACATTCATTTCACCAAAGGCCTTCCCAGAATTTGAAACAAGGCTGGGGTGCAGTTGAGAAGGCTGCAGTCTAGGAGCCATAGCTAGCCAGCTGGTGAAAAGTGAATTCTGCAAGCCAGATAGGATGGCCACCTCCTCCGTGGGGTGTTGAGGGGTTTAGCCAAAGAGGAGAATGTGGAGCCCAGGTGAGAGGCAGCTGCCACGTTGGGGCCCAGGCTCCACCACTTCCTTGCAGTGCGACCCAGTTACCTTCCTTTTGTGGAACTTCAATGTCTTCAGATACCACGATGCTGATAGTTACAATGTCATCCAGTGCTGTCGGGCTAAAGCAAAGCATCGATATTCGCTCTATTTTGTTTCTGTTTTTAATCCACAGAGAGTACACGCTCATAACATAACGTAAATATTGGTATTGCATTTCCAGACCCTGAAGGCGATCATATCTGGATGGTAGAATTACCTGCAAGAAAATTACAGTACAGAATGAGAGTACTCAGGGTCCCAGCAGGAAAGAGATGGCACAGTGTGGAGGAGTTTAACGAAGGGCCTATTTCCAAGGGTGGAGTAGGTCATGGAAGCCAAATGAGGGAGGGTGAAGCATGCTGGGGTTCTCGGTTGCCTAGAGGGACCAGGGTAGGGAGTATTTCCCAGAACCTGGAGAGAGCTACAGCTGCAGGAGTGGGCCAGAGATAGAGGAACTTTGTGGGGTGGAGGGGCCAGGTAGAGAAATGCTTGTTCTCACCTCACTCTCCTCTCACTGTCTCTCCTGGCAATGCCTCCGTGGGCCAAACCCAGTTGGAACCCAGAGGGCAAACGAACCCACTGATGCCGTTGCTAAGAGTCTGCCTGTGGGGTGGAGGAGGGATGAGAGTGGATCTGAGATGCAAACAGAGAATATCTGGCACAAGAGACATTCAAAAGCAACGATTTGCAAGTCTGGCTGATTCTTCTGCTCATGTGGGGACACACACACACACACACACACACACGCTGAGGACACACACATGAATGCATATTCAGTATATATAGCCTTGTCCTTAGATATGCTAATTTAGAAGATCTGCAACGAGGATGGTGTCCCCCGGGGTGATCTTGATGGTCACACAGATTTGGGATCCACAGAAAGATGTTCTCTAAAAGCGCTTTCATCCCCAGCATGTAACAGATCTGCAGCAACACATGTGCTGCAAAGATCCGATCTCTTGAAGTGTTTGCCCGACTGCCCCCTACTCAGTTCAAAACAACCAGTCCCAGCTGAACAACTGTGATGGACAAAGCCTGTGGTCGCCTTTTCTGCGTGGAATTTGCTTTCTGTCTCCCACACATGCATATAAGATAAAAGATTCTGTAAGAATAAAATATTTTCATAAAACTTCAAGGCAATGATTGGGGCAATAGTATAAGAGAGCAGTGAAATGCAGAGTCAGTTTTAGACAAATTTCTCTGCTTGAGAAGGAAGTGGCATTTATGTATCCTCATAGCAACTGGTGGGGTAGGTGATTCCATACGAACCCTTTTCACAGACCAGCAGGGTAAGGGCTTCTGGGGCTTCCAGAAGAATAGTTCTTTCTTTGTGGTTTTAATAAGAGTTCAAGAATTGTTCAGAGTCTTATAAATGTTATTTTAATAATCCCTTTAAATTTTATCTGTTGCTGTTACCTCTTGAAATATGATTTATTTAGATTGCTAATCCCACTCATTCAGGAAATGCCAAGAGGTATTCTGTGGGGAAATGATGCCTCTTACAGTGTAAATTTTCTCCTTTACCTTTGCTCATATCATGGCAGAATTTTTCTTATCCCTTGTGAGGCACCTGCATCAGTCCCTTCCTCCGTAAAAAAAATTAGAAGTTATATTTTACAACTGTGTTGGTATAAAGATGAATACAGTAAGTCTCCTACATACGAATGAATTCAGTTCCGAGAGCGCGTTTGTAAATTGAATTTGCTCGTGAGTCCAATTTGCTCGTAAGTCCAACAAAATTAGCCTAGATGCCCAACTAACACAATCGGCTATATAGTACTGTATCGTAATAGGTTTATGATACTTTTCACACAAACAATACAGAAAAAACAAAAAAACACAAGAAATAAAGAAAACATTTAATACTACAGTACAGTACCTTGAAAAGTACCCTAGTACCAGCTACATCACTGCTGCTTTTACGCTTGCTTCCGAATATCCTGGGCTTGAAATAAAGATACTGTGCTAGTGTACTCTCTACAGTACTGTACAAAGTACACAAAAGCACAACCACTTGTAGAGGATGCACGCACGTGACAATGCTAGACGCGTGAACTAACTTACGTGACTGGACATGAGAACGCAAGTTGACATCTTTGACAGTTTGCAACTTGAAGGTTCGTATGTAGTGGATTTACTGTATAACCCAGACTGGATTATATTCCTTTTTTTCTTCTATTTAAAGTAAAATTATAACATTTTTGTAGGGCCCTAAAAGTGTTCGGGTCCGTAGCACTGTGCCTGCCGTGTCACTTGGCCCTGAGTCTTAAGTGATGCTCCCTCAAGCACACAGTTGGTAAGCAGAGTTCTAATCAGCTGGCAGGTTCTGGAGCTATAGATTTCAACCTTGACCTCACCTTTGGGTAAGTTGGGAGGCTTCCCCAAATTCTCATCGTCAGCTTTCACCCCAGACCAGGGAACACGCACTAACTCGGCGAAGTTCTCGGGGAATCCTGGCATGTGACAAGGTTGAGGACCACGCTTGGAAGTCCTGGCTTTCTCCTCTGTCCCCCATGCTGCCTTCTACGGGAGCACAGAAGACACAAGCTCTTATCTACCAGCCGCTACTTCCTGGAACTAAGGTGAGGGTGCATGTGTGCTTAGAGCAACGTCCCTGCTGTTCTCTCCAGCCTTTTCCTCCCTTCCTAGCCTCTCACTATAGCCTAAATGGGACTCCTACCGGTCCTGGAAGCGGTTTCCCAACGTGGAATCTCCTCTCCATCCGCCTGGACACACATCCAGCCCTACCGCGCAGCAGGCCTTCAGTGGCTGCAGTGGCTGACGGACATCTCTGAATCCCTATGCTCAGAGCCAGGCTTGGGGGACGCCAGGGGGCAGGATGGCCTTGGGCTTTCCAGACTGTGGAGCCGTGGCTCCAGGGCAGCATAGGGGCCTGCTCCACAGTGAGGCACACGTGAGACAGGCCTGGGCCCCCTCGGGGCAGTATTTCTCCCTCCACCTTCACATCCCGACTCGCGGGAGGATGCAGGCTGGCCGACTGCACCCAGCTGCTGTGTCCCGTCACTTTCATGCTCACTTCAGTGTTGCTTTTGATCACTTCCAACTCATTTCATCCGGATTCAGATGTTCAGGGAAGGGAGAGGGCCTGGGTGTAGAACAATATTAACCCGTATTTAAGAAGAGAGCATGAAACATCAGAACTATGAGTCTCCCTTCAAGATCATCTTTTTTAAAAAATTAATTAATGAATTAATTATTGAAATAGATTTGATTTACAATGTCATGTTCGTTTCTAGTGTACAGCAAAGTGATTCAGATATATAAATACATATATATACACATCTATTCTTCATATTCTTTTCTATTATAGTTTATTGCTAGATATTGAATATAGTTCCCTGTGCTATACAGTAGCTCCTTGTTTATCTGTTTTATATATAGTAGTGTGTATCTGTTAATCTCAAACTCCTAATTTATCCCCTTCTCCCCACTTTCCCCTTTGGTAACCATACATTTGTTTTCTATGTCTGTGAGTCTGTTTCTGTTTCTTAAGTAAGTTCATTTGTATTATGTTTTAGATTCCACATATAAGTTAATAAAGGGAAATCCGAGGGGCAAATCACTTGGACCTGATAGCACTTGTTTATTCATTGACGGTGTCCTCAGTCTCTTTTGGGCGCTAATCAGAAGGCTGAAATAAAGAGTCTTAGTTATCAACTGATCAGCTAAGGTGATGGTCCAAGTCATACTACATTTCACTGTGTTCTATGCTCAGTTATAGTGGTAGAGTTCCTCTCTTGTGTTTTCCTGCCAGTTAAAGCAAAGAAATTAGGAATTTCTTGTCACTCAGATAAAATCCAAAGGTTGTTACCCCTGACTTACGGGGCCGGACGTGAGCTGTCTTCCTGCCACTTCTGTGACTCACCTCTTGGGTCCCCTTTTCACTAGACTCCAGCCTCCTGACCTCCTGACTCTTCTCTTGGTGTGTTCCCAATGCTCCTGCTTCAGGGCTTCTCCCTCGTGGTTCCCTTTGTCTAGAACGTTCTTGCCAAAGATATCCCCAGGGCTCATTTCCTCACTTCAGTTAAAGTCTCTTCTCAGTTGTTACCTTCTCAGAGAGGACTTCCCTGACCACCATATAGAAGAGCAACCTGCACCCCCAAGCCCACACTCTCTCCATCTACCCTGATTCTTCCTCCCAGCCCTGTACGTATCTTGAATGGGTTTCTCCTGGCTCACTTTTACCAGAGTACGAGGGCTTTCACTAAAGGAAATGTGAGACACATCGCTTCCTCCCCACACCATGGAGAGAATCTACAAAGAAGATGTAGGAAAAATGGCTCCATGATTTAGCCATATCAAGAATATGCAAAGGGCAGCTAGAGATGATCGTACTAGGTGAAGTCAGAAAGAGAAAGACAAATACCATATGATATGACTTATATGTGGAAATATGGCACAAATGAACCTATCTACCAAACAGAAACAGACTCACAGACATAGAGAACAGACTGGTGGTTGCCACGGGGGAGCGGGGGAGGGAAAGGGATGGACTGGGAGTTTGGGGTCGGTAGATGCAAACTATTACATATAGAATGGATAAACAACGAGGTCCTCCTGTATAGCACAGGGGACTATATTCAATATCCCGTGATGAACCATAACGGAGAAGAATATGACAAAAGCATACATGTGTATAACTGAGTCACTGTGCTGTACAGCAGAGATTGGCACAGCATCGGAAATCAACTCTACTTCAATAAAAAGTGTGAAAAAAAAGAATCTACAAAGTGGCAGATAGAGTTTTGGGGGAGCCCTTTTTCCCCCCTGTGGGGACAGGTGTGTCACTATGCTGTGAATCCTCCTTCCTTTCTGGTCTCAGGCCTTAGTGATAGAGGAATCTGAGGGCTTCCTGCCGCTCGGGGTCACAGTGGGGATGACGCATGGGGAACAATACCAACTCCTGCCTGAGCATTCCAAGGTGGCCCAGGGCGGCAGGATGCAGCTGTCTGCTTTGGGATCACATTGCCCTGCAGAGTTTACCAGAATAAATGATGCATGACTGTTTGCTGTGACGATGTGGATGAAGGTGCAGAGAGCAGTAGCCGTTTGAAGTCCTCCCCAGGAAGAATGACTTCCCAGGACTCAGGAGCTATAATAGGGGCCCCTGCTCAGGATCTAAGATGAACCTACAGATGCACCCGAGAGGCAGACTCAGCTGTAACTATCCACCCACCAAGGCCAGCATGAGTGACAGGGTCAGCTCTCTCCAGCTCGGAGGGCCTGCCTGAAGCTGAAGTTTGGATGGGGGAAGGCCACGTGGTTAGAAAGAGGATAACTCTATCTCACCCCCCTCATTGCCGTGGCCAGCACAGTCAGCTGCAGCCGCGGCACATCAGAGAGCTGTGATGCTGGTGCAAGTCTGGAGTTTTGATTCTTGGATAAGAATAGGCATTCTAACTACTAAACTGAGATTATATTTATGACTGCAAGGAATCATACGACTTTATTTGTTGGCTTGCTGTTTGTTTTTCAACTGAGTGTGAACAGAAAAGTCTTGAACTCATTGGAATATTCATCTAGGGGCAGAAGAAGGCTCACTCCTCTCTGAATATATTTTAACCAGGAAAGAGAGAGAATGGACATTGGTACTTGTTCAATACACCAGTTTCACACTTATTACCATCAGACATTTTATATACATGCATTTGACTGTTTTTATTTTCTGTCCCCTCTACAAGTTTCAAGCTTCAGGAGGGAAGCAATTTGTCGATTTTGTTCTTTGCCCTATCTCTACTGCCTAGAACTTCAGTGCCTGTAGAGGGTACACGTTCAATAAACCTCCTTTTTGAATAAATGAATACAATTATCTTACTTTTAGGTATCTTATCAAACTACCTTTGCCCACCTGAAATGCATACTTTTACACATGTATGGAAGTCAATGTTTGTGAAACCAGATTACATGAATAACAATGGAGAACCAAGCAGTTCAATTTAATAAATATTTATTAAGAGCCAAAAGCCATGAAAGACAGAGACTTTGAGTCTCCTCTCTTACAGGAGAGAAGGAGTGTACTGAAGTTACTGAGAGCTGAAGAGGGGAAAACAGAAAAGCAGCACTGAAGCAAAGCTGATCTTGCTTCGTAACCACAGTCCCGTGTGTACTGCAAAAAAGACACTGAAATGTATGTGCAGCAGAGGCTGGAGAAGGCAGTGTGGTCTTGCATAAAGCATTTCATCCTCTGGCTCTAGCTCAGCTCTGCCAGGTGGAGTAGCTGAACAAATCTTGCCCCCGATTTTTTTTTTTTTCTGTCTTAAGCATCCTATTCATTCTGAGTCTCTGGAGACATAATAAAAAAAATAAATGCTCTAATAAATATATATTTTTCTGATTTACGAAGCTATGGAAACAGAGTATCTTCCAAAGTATACAATTTAAATCGTGGAGTAACGCACTTCGTGAACTGTCTTTTTAAAGACTACGGAATCTGTAAATTACTTGAGCTCTTCTCTATTAAAAAAAAATCTCTGATTGAGCAAAAATATCAGGAGATTTATTAAGCAAGTTAAGCTCTATCCATATCAGTCAATACTATGCAGCCATTCAAATTGTATAGAAAGACAAATATCATATGTGATCACTTATATGTGGAATCTAAAAAAATGATACAATGAACTTCTTTACATAACAGAAACAGACTCACAGACATAGAAAACATACTTATGGTTACCAAAGGGGAAGGGGACAGGGGAGGGATAAATTAGGAGTTTGGGATGAACAGATACAAACTACTACATATAAAATAGATGAACAACAAGGTCCAACTGTATAGCACAGGGAACTATATTCAATATCTTTTCATAAACTATAATGGGAAATAATCTAAAAAAGAATATATGTATAACTGAATCACTTTGCTGTACACCAGAAACGAACACATTGTAAATCAACTGTACTTCAATAAAAATTAAAAAAATAAAATAAATAAAATTGTATAGAAGAATGTTGGATGATATGGAAAGATGTCCATGGTATATATTGAGAGAGCAAAAGTGGGTCCCAAGGCCGTGGCTCTGTGATGATCTAGGACAGTGCTTCTAACAATTTGTTGATTGTGACCCACACTGAGAAATATTAACAGTGATGCAGTTCCCAGCCCTCCCACACCCCACACTTGAAAGAGACATTTTACAAAACTCTGACTTTCTTCTAATTGTTCATTTTTATTCATTGAACAAGAATTTTATGAACTCCCTACTCCCTTCCCTCATCTCTTCCTTTTCAATGCTCGTCACAACACCTAAATCAATTTCATGGCATGTTAATATGGGTCATAGCCTACAGTTTGAAAACCACTGACAGAGAAGATAAACAGTGACCACTTCCTGAGGGAGGGAAGCCCCTCAGCGAACCCAGGGTTCTGAGCCATTTCAGGAATTAAAACAGTTAATTTGGCCACAACTCTGTTATGCAGTTAGGACGTTTATCTCCGTTTTATGGATGAGGTAAGTGGGGCCAAGAAAGTGAAATTACCTGTACAGATCTATGAATCAGGAGAGCAGGGTAGCACAAACTCTCACTCATCACTCTCTTCTCTTCCCAGGGGTATTACTCATGATATTATGTTTAACCTGTCTTTTAAAAAATACAGATGAACAGGGCTTCCCTGGTGGCGCAGTGGTTGAGAGTCCGCCTGCTGATGCAGGGGACACGGGTTCATGCCCTGGTCCGGGAAGATCCCACATGCCGTGGAGCGGCTGGGCCCGTGAGCCATGGACGCTGAGCCTGCGCGTCCGGAGCCTGTGCTCCGCAACGGGAGAGGCCACAACAGTGAGAGGCCTGCGTACCACAAAAAAAATAAATTAAAAAAATAAAATACAGATGAACAAAGTCAGGAGATCTATACCAGAAAGTAGACAGGGCTTATCTCTCAGTGGTGAATTGGGTGAGTTTAGTTTTCTTCTTTCTGCTTGTTTGCAGAAAATTGCATTTCCAATTTTTTAAAAATTAAAACATTGCTTTGGTCATAAGAAGAAAGTTCATAGTATTCACCTCATTTACTTATTTCTGAATTTGATGCTGAATGTTGTTGGAAAATTCATCTTGTTCAACTAATCGTCATTCATCCAAATTTTTCTAAACATCCTTTCATGTGGCTCTGGGCAATTCATTTGAATTATCAAGAGAGGTTATACGAAATCATTCCAATGGTCAGTGATGACTCCTCTGACTTCTGAGGGCTGTTCATCAACAGAAATCACCTGTCAAGGCCAGAGTTTCTATTTGCTAATGAGAGGGAAAATTTGCATATGCCCTTTATTTTGTAGAATATCCATGTTGTCATCGTGAAAATTATGAGGACCTTTTTGTAGTCTCCAATGCTCATTCTGCTTTTGCCCACTTGTACTAGGAAGTTCTCATTAGAATAGGATTTCAGAAAACAAATTTCATGTACAAGTATCATTCTTCATCTCACAGCTCACATAGGACTTCAGAGAGATCTTTCTCCCTCTACCAAGAAGATGCCAGACTCCATTATTGCACACCCCCTTAGTGTCTTGCAATTCCTCTTTTAGATAAGCTCTCAATGACAATTATTTCTTTACTACTTCTCTTCCAGGAGCCTGTATGTAGCACCAGGGCAGGGACTGTGCCCCTCTGGTTCCTAGCTTTATCCCCAGCCCTGATCCATTGTCTAGCATATAGTAGAGACTCAATAAGTATTTACTGACAGAATGAACATGTGAATAATGAATGTATCTACAGATGAATGAATAAATACATGAAATATGGAAAGCACATTTACAAAAATTCCTTTTATTCCTTGGGTAAAGTCCATTCAAGGTCTTACTTTGAACTGAATCCTGAAAAATTAAGACAGGCTTTCAAATTTGCCTATAAAGGACCACAACCATGGTTTCCAATTTACTCAAAATTCAATAAAGAAGACCACTTTTTAACATAAGAAATGTACAGATTTCAACATGATACTGAAGAACTTCTAACATCTGGGGATGAAAAGCATTCATAAGACATATGGAGTCTCAAATATAATAACTCTTTAGCCCCTCAGGGGTCTGTGGCAATAGGATGGATTCCAGAAGACTCAAAAATCTAACTCTCATTTACCTGCTGAATCTGATTCAAAATGCAATAAATATTTTTTTCTCAACAATTTTCTTCCTTAACTGAAGAATACCAAATCAGGAAAGCTTAGATTTTTTTTTGGTATTTATTCTGAATATTGGTATAAGTATTCATACAGACACTGGTCTTAATAAGTTGTGTCCTCCATTTCGGGAAAAAGTAACATGGAAACTAATGGCAACATTGAATAAGCATCAAACCAGAGGTCAGATATAGGATTTTGAAAAAAATGTCAGTATAAAGAAGTACTTTAATGTTTGAAACTCTCATATGTAAAACTTTAATATTCTTTTAAGCCTGGAAGAATGATCAGATTTATATATCTTGTATCCAAGTAAGACGATTTATGTTCTGCATTTCAACAAAGTACAAAATGATTCCAGTATTTTTGCTTCTATTAAAATTGTAAAAAATTAATGTTGCCAGAATTATATCTACATTAATTTTTAAAAGTTCATATATCCTATTGACACATGGTTGCCTTACCAATGTTTAAGGTCTTTCATATTAACATTTTAAACTAATATATTGACTTTTGTGGCAAGAGAGATGTTTCATAATTGTTAAACATGAAACGTCAGCCAATTCCTAACATAAAAGGTCTTGAGCTGGAACTCAGACCACTGCAGCTGAAATAACTCTGAAGGTCCATGATGATAGAAATTTTGGGAGTGCTGAAAGAAGGTGGAATCTAGAACTACTTTCTGCTGCTGAGGAGGGGTGCCACTGTTGAGGCGACACTAGCAAGAACAGTATGCAGAAAAGAAAAAAGAAGTTCTCTCCTATCTCTGTCCTCTGAGATCCCCCTTGCCCTCCATGTTGGCAGGAATTACCGTGAGGTCATCTGGCAAAGAAACATACTCCAAGACCCAGAATCACAAGACACAGCCTACAAGAGTGGATTTGGGTGAAAGACAATAGATAAGTGACTGCCACAGCCAATTTTCTTTTGAGAATCTTGAAGAGTTTAGTTTATTCATTCAAGGAGGAAAAGGGAACTTTATGAATAAGCTTTCTATGAGGAATTACCATTGGTACTCTTGGGGTTTTTCTGAATCGGAATCTAAGCGAGCCTTGCAAATTTACCGTTGAATTAGTGCAATGGTATGAAGTGATTTGAGAACACAGGCCTACTGTGAACGTTTTGCACAAAGTTAGGGAAATCTACGTATTATAAGTGACAAAGCAGCATCAAACGTGGAAAAGAACTCGTAGCAATAGCATCCAGTGAAGATTAACAAATAGAAATTCACATTAAATTCACCCCATAGTCCCAGCATATTAATTTCATTCAACCTTCTCCAATTTCCAAATTCATTTTAGAATTATGAGGCTGTCCAGTCTCGTTTATACTTTTGTTATGCCATTCCTATTTCCCAGCCTGTAAAATGTAGTAATTTGGCCTGTTATGCTTAGATAAACACCTGGAAGCTCTCTTGGGAAAGATCCCAAGTCTAGACATAGTTTAAAAAAAAATCCTCACATGTGTTTCTTATTATAAGAAATTATTACTCTGCAGACAAGAGAAAATTCCCATGTCTTCAGTGAGTTGCCAATTATGTCACATTCTCTGATGAAGCATTTATGACTAATATACAAATACTTGCCTCCAAAAAGTAGAATAATAAAGGGGAAGATAGAGAAGAAAAATGATTTTATCTGAACTGCTAGAAGACTTATTTTTTTTTAATGCAAGCCTTAGATTATAGGAAGGAGAGGCGACTCACAACAATCTACCAAGTAAGTTGTGTTGTTGTATTTTATAATTTTGGCAACATTACTTATGAGAAATCTGACCACACCACTTTGGGTTTTAAGACAGCAATCTCTGCAAATCCATTTAGCTACTATTGTTTCTAAAATTTAAATATAACTTCTTGTTTTTGTTGTTCTTCTTCTCATTATTATTATTAGTATTATTACTACTATTATATAATAGGAAACTATCTATAATATTATTCAGTTCTAGGGAAAGGTACAATGCACAAATCAGTAATTCTAAACATTTCATCAAAATACAATGCTATCAAGAATAGACTCAAGGAGGACCAGCCAGTTACAGTTACAATTACACAGGTGTGAACTATGCATAACTGGCAGCTCTCAGTAGATGCTTAGATGTCCACTAACATCTTTTTCTTAGGGCAGCTAGAAATGATGATCTCTGAACAGGTAGAGAGAGAAAAAATATAGATTTGTTACCTAATTGCGAACTCCACAAAATTAGGGATGCCTTGATAGTGCTCGATTTTAGCTAATATTTTATATAGAAAACACGCCAAGTAACGTTGGAGAATAATCAGTTGTCAGGCAGGGATTTTGACAGATTGAGAAGTTGGAGTACTAACTTGGATCACTTTGGGTTTGCATAATAAATACAGTAAAATAAAATAAAAACTTGAGAAATAATCAAAACTACCTTCTGTGATTCCTTTGGTAGTAACTCTCTTCTTGATCTGACTGATTACTGGATCCTTAATCTTAGAAACTAAAAGTTTCATCAGATTGAATTGCCCATTGTTTCTCTCAGCCATGCCTAAAAGACCAAAAGAATGTGCACAAAATTTATGGAAAAACGCTGTACTAACTCATAGACACAATATTCACTATTTTAAGTGAACAACAATAATAAAACATATTTATGAACAGACATTTGAAAAGATTCAGTGATAGAGAAAAGAACCACCTGATATCTCAGAGAAATAATTTCTCTTTTTTTGGAAGACTATAACCTGAAAGAAAATGCTTGAAAATCTCTCATCTCATTTATGAAACTACAGCATAGAGTCGTGGAAGAGGAGGAATGGAGGACCAGCAGAGTGCTCACATTGGAAATGGAAAATGCATCACAAAAGTGAAGAATACAACAGGCAGTAATGGCAAATTCGATGTAATAATTAGTATTCTTGGTTTCACTGAATAGACTAGATTAACCTGAAGAACTTATTGGATCACATAACTGGATATTCCTGAGGAATAAGCTTAGTTTCAGGCATGGATTGATTCTGAATGTCAAATGATGTCATCAACTTTATCTATTTTGCAACTTTTCTTGTCTCTGTTTTTCTTTGACTTTGGCTCCAATCTTTCTTACTCTATTCAGACTTTTAAATTACCTGGCGAGATATTCATCAGAAACCCTACATGCTTTCAGCTCATCATGCTAAAGGGAAAAAACCCTCAAATTCCCCCAAAATATCCCAAGGAAAATGCTACCCTTGGAAAAAGTCAAATATTCATATCTGAAATTATCACTGTACCCACTGGGATGCAGTACTATGATTGTCAAATACATATTCCTGTGTCTGACACTGGAGTTGGGTACCATAACTAGTAACCATACCAGCACTCTATGAGATAGAGAAATTCCTAAGAGAACCAGAATAAGTGCAATAGGTTTTAATGTCTACCCTAAACAATATTAACCACTACCTGCGACTTTGTGAAATCCAAAGAAATAAATCAATGAATTAAAACACATCATCATTAAATTCTCCAAGAACTCAGGGAGGAAAAAAACAAATCAAAATAATCAGAAGTTAAGACATGTGGACTTGTGCGTTTATGTGTGTGTGTGTGTGTGTGTGTGTGTGTGAGAGAGAGAGAGAGAGAGAGAGAGATACAATTGACTTTATTTCTTTTTATTGAGAAATAAAAAGAGAAATAATTCACATACAGTGTTGGGTAAGTTTAAGGTATACAGGAGACACGTGGACTTTTCTGTGAAAGAGCCAATGTTGTTGTTTTTTAAAAATTTTTATATATTAAAAATTTTTTATTGTAATCCCATGTTCTTAAAATAAGAATCCAGAAGGAGAGAGTACAACACATGGGGAAGAGGCAGCAATCAAACGTCTAGCAGGGTCCCATGATGCTGAACTCTGAATAGTTGTCCCCAGTACAGCCTTTGTGGCTGCTCCCTGGTATCTGGGGAAATTGGGTACCAATAGTAAAGCATATGGAATTGAATTAACAAAATCTCTATTTTTTTCTAATAGTACAATTTGCTTTTGTTTCTTGAAACTGAGAACATATTTTAAAAAAAGAGAGAAAGGCTCAATTTACCTTCTCCAAAGCCAAAGGTTCAGCACAAAAAGAAAACAAAAAAACTTGATACCGTTCATTGGTGTTCTTCTGTGAAGAAATCAGATCATTATTCTACGGGACCTACCTTCCAACAGTTGCCATTTTTCAAAATCTCAGACAACAATTAGGCAGCAAGGAAAATAGGCTCTGTGTGTGTTAAGAGGGATATGCCTTTCAAATGAGGCATTGTAGGAGAGAGTTGAACATGGGAAACTGCCAGTGGATATTCATATTAGGAATCATGGTTTGTTTTTTTTCTGATTTCTTTGGTTCAAAATTGCAGGCTCCTAGCTACCTCTTTTGGAAACACACCAATGGAGAATCTCCATTAGAATGGTTATAATACATGAAAACTGAAACAGTAAGTTGTACAAGTGGGCAGAGAAGGACAAATTGAAATCTCTAACATGGTGTATTAGTAGACTGTGTCTCCAAGGCTGGAAACAAAATTCTCTTAATTTATCTGTGGAAAAATAAAGAGCATAAAATCAACAAGGAGCCTATGAAAATACATTACAGAGCAAGGAAAAGAAATACACACTTACAAGATGCAAAGTAAGAGTGCTATTATGAAAGTGATATACTTCAGTATCCAAAAGAAAAATTCTGAAAACTTTTGGTATCGTGAAAAGAATTTAAGCCAATATAGATTCTCTGCATAGAAACAGAATCGTAAAAGAATGAAATGAAAAGATGAAAATAAATGACATGAATAACTGGAAGAGGTAAAGATGATCACAAATCAAAACTATCTCTGCAACATTGAAGTATTTGTTGGAGTCATTAAAAGAGTGAGCTAATATAAAGAGGAATTAAATAAGCAAAGTGGAAACCAACTTTGTAACTTTCAGATTTCAGAGGACACCCTTAATCTCATGGGAAACCATGAGATAAAAGATTCTAAGTATGAATGACAGCAGAAGCATCACCAACAGATAAAAGAGTAGTTCTAGAAGAGATATTACAATAGGTGGATGATAAGAAATACACAGAGATAGAATAGGAGAACTTTTTTCTGAATCAAAGAAAATAAATAAAAATTCAACTCAAGGGGATAGACAGAAAATGAACAAGCACTAATACCCAAAGAAAGCAGAAACAGGACCTAAGATTAAAAAGCAATTATTAAAATAGAAAATATAAATTTGAAAAGAGGAGGATAAAATTGATAGCTGTTTCTATGAAAAGAGGAAAAAAACAGTTAAATTTCTGGTCTGAAACAAAAATGCACAGTAAGTAACTTTAGGAATAAAAACAGAGAAAAGTCAAAGATACAGGAGAAATTATGAATAGAAAAAGAACATTGTTCACATTTCAGGCAATTCAATTAAAAGGTAGGCTCTCTTGGGTTCAGGTGAGACAAAATTTTTTTTAAGAACTAAGATCCTTTTAAAGTACAAAGTAGGGTCTTCCCTGATGGCACAGTGGTTAAAAATCTTCCTGCCAATGCAGGGGACACGGGTTTGATCCTTGGTCTGGGAAGATTCCCACATGCCACAGAGCAACTAAGCCCGCGAGCCTCAACTACTGAGCCTGTGTGCCACAACTACTGGAGCCTGTGCGCCTGGAGCCCGTGCTCCACAACAAGAGAAGCCACAACAATGAGAAGCCTGAGCACTGAAACAAAGAGTAGCCCCTGCTCGCCACAACTAGAGAAAGCCCGTGCGCAGCAGTGAAGAGCCAACGCGGCCAAAAATAAAATTAATTAATTAATTAATTTAAAAAAAAGAATATTTTTTAAAAAGTACAAAGTAAAAGTCCAACAAGCATCTAGGCAGAAATGAAACAGTTACGTACACAGTCACGTAAATCAGGCTGCCACATACTTCTCTAGTGTAATAATAATATTAGAAATAAAATAGAGCAATTATAGGTGTCCTGGAGGAGAAAGAAAAGGTTGTGACACTTCAGTATATCCATCCAAGGTCTTTCATGCTCATGTTTGATTGGAGTAGAGATATTCCCAGCTATGTAAGGACTCAAAAAATATATGATGCACTTTGCTTAAAAATTTTATTTCAAAAGATAATCTTTCTAAAGAAATGAAGTCAATTTACGAGTTTAAGAATTAGATTACTATAGTATAAAAAGTCTGATATTGGGCATAGAAATCTATTAAATAGAGCTAAACCAAAATATCTTCTTGCAGCAATTAAAAAGCAGATATTAAAATTTTACTCTTTAAAAAAAGATATATAAAATAAAAACAATAATCCCAAATTCTAATAATATCAAAAATATGGAAAAGTGAACAATGGACAGATAGAAAAGTAAAATGTGTCAAACTTCTTACTGCAAATTAAAAATACTATTTCACATGTGACTTTGATAAATAGAGATGATGGCTTAAAGTAAAAATCTTACCCTTTAAAATTTAAACCTGTAGAATTTAAAATAGATTATCTTTAAAATACGGGAGAAAATAAAAACAAAAGCAGAAAAAGGGTGTATTTGAAGGTTATTGGGTAGCTTACAGAATCCACGGAAAGGCTGGGGCTGGAGGGCAGTTTCTGGGAGGCAAAGCAGCTAAGATTTTGCTAAGAATAATCTCCCAGTTACTGCTCATGACGCTTGCCTTTGACGCCGCTGGAACCACTCACCGTGCTGCTGGCTTTCCTGGTTCCTGCTGCAGGTCCTGCTGGCCACTCACTACTGCCCACGGCTGTAGCTCTTAGACACTCACTCTTGTTCCATGGGACTCTAGACCCTCAGTTCACCACAGCCATCAAGAACAATCTGTAACGGATCCAGAATCTTCGGGTCACTCCCTCAAGAGTCGTCATCAAATCATCTGTTCTCTGAACATGCCCATGAGGTAGCTACGGTCTAATCATGAAAATTACCCGATAAGCTTTTGAATGATGCTTGGGACTCACAATGGAAACTCAAATCTGGTAGTTCTCTGTTGAAAATCAATCTCCCTCTCTCATTATCTTAAAAAGCTACCCATAAGCTTCCAATGGCCAGCCGGGTTCAGGTACTGCTGCTGTAGAGACTATACTGAGAACAGAAGACCAAGGACATAGCCGTGACTGCAGAATGGGACAGGAGAAAGGCAACTGAGAGATGAGCCCTGCCCATTGGTTTGGGAGGAGAGAGGAAGGAATCCAACGGAATACAGCATGCTTGAAGCATTTTCAAGCCTCCGGGATTGATGAGAATTACTTAAGTAGGAGGAAAACTGAGAACAGACATTGAAGAGATTGTGCACAGAAAATCTGAAATTAGAGCCAAGGTGGTCACATGTGCAGACATCTGGGGAACTGAGTTCAAAGGGGAGCAGGGCTGGGTAGGGATAAGAATGCAAACCTAGGTTAACATTCTGGGCTGTTCAGAGCTCCAGGTAAGGAATAGAATTAGTCTTTTTCATGGCAGAGCTGCTTTGTGGTTTCTGACCTGTCTCTGCTCATACGTTTTAAGCTAAAATGTATTACAGAAGATTTTCAGTGTGAAGAGAGGGGGTCAGGAAATTGAAGCCAGACACCATGGCTCTTTAGATGACCCTGCTCCTTGTCTCCGAACATTTTTATGAACAGTTTTCAAGGAGTGGGGCGAGGAAATATTGTGTGTCAACTAGGTAGGATTGGAAACAGTTGACTCATACAAACGTGGCCAACATGAAATAGTCCACAGAGATATGGAATATTTGAGATGGACAAAATTAGACTGGGAAATCATATCTGTCAGGCAAAAGAAAAATTGTCCCAAATATCAATGAAGCCAATTCTTTTTGCAACAAAAGTATAAAGAGATTGATGGGGCATGTGATTTCACTTCTAAAGGGGAATTCAAAACAGGAAAATTTCTGGAAAGAAAATCATTATAAGGACTTGAAATAGTTTCCCTAAAGAATGCATTTGCAATGAATGATTCTGTAACTCATGCTAGCTTAAGAGTTCTGGTAAACCAGTGTGGTTGTTAAAAGATAAGCTCCAGAATTGGGGACTGAATGCGTAGGTAACAAGTTGCAGAGAAACTTCTTGAATGAAATAGCAGAAGTTGCTCATCCAGGAGATTTAAATAGGTCCTTAGATACAGGGAAGACCCTCTTAATTCAGAAAAACTGATATAGCTTTAATTACTAAGCAAAAAGAGAAGGTGTTACAGAGTAGAAAATCTGCCCCCAATGATAGGAAAGGTCGAAGAAACTTGATATGAAATGAGATATTAAACCAGATGGAGAAGTAGACACAAAGCTGGAGCTAGACTCCCTGGGTCTCAACTGTATAATTAAAATAAATCTCATTGTGCTAATGTAGTAGGTTTTTTTTCTTTAAGATTATACATTTGAAAAGCGAAGGGAGAAGCAGAGAACAACTTCATGTTTCAAGAGCATGCTACATAAAGAATATTGTTATGTGAAAGCAAAGGTTTACTCAGCAATCCTTCAATGGTGGCATTCCAAGTCTTAGATTATTTACTTCTTCATGCTAGAGCGAGTAAGAGTGGGTATGAAATACTGATGAATCGCCTTCATCATACTGGAGCTAAGTATACAGCAGATTATAGGAATATCATTCATTCATTCAGATCAGGAAGAATGGCTGTTGAATAGGGTTCCAGCTGCCTCTGTCCCATCACTTGTGGTCTAGGGAAGCTGGTACCTTATTCAGCTCCAAGCCTGGAACAGGTGACCTCTACTTAAGCCAATCAGTGTTCTCCATTCCCCTGGCCATAAAGATTTGTTTCCGGATGGACAAATCAGAACCAACAAGTCTCAGTTCCATGGTGTGTCTGAGTTACCAGGGAAGCCTCTCTTTTCCCACAACATCTGGAATTGTGTGGTGCTGGAAAGCTTGGCCTATTACCCCGGGTAGCAGGGAGGCTCAGTAGAAACAAAGAAGTAAATACAATCCTTAAAAAAATTAAAATGAAGACTAAAAATTGTAGTATTCATTACTTTCAAATAATGAGCAAAATCAAAGACTAGAAGACATCTTCTCATGTTGACCCATAGACTCCTCTTTATCTTAAATCCGGTTTGGTTGCATTTTCTGTCACTTGTAAAAGAGAGTCCTAAGTGCAACATTTCCCTAAGTTTTGTGCACTTGATGGATAGAAAGACTGATAGGTGTGTTAAGGTTTCTCCAAACAAATATGATCTTTTACTTCCATAAATCTTGTTTACTATATTTTATGTCTATGCCATTTGGGTTTTTTTTAAAAAAACTTCTGTTTTTTGTCTGTATTTACTACATATTGTACTTTTTAACACTAACAGAAGCATCTTTTTGTGCTGTTCACTTCTTTTTGCCTCAGTTACTGCTTTGTCTGTTACTGTTCTCCCATCTTTGTTTGGATTTGCCTGATCTCTTTGACTTCCCTTTATTTGAACTCATCTATTGAATTCACCACTGCATCTCCAAGGTCTAGCACAATGCCCAGGATATAGTAGATGCTCAATAAATACTTTGGGGATAATTTCATGGGTTTTTGTTTTGAAAGACAAATCTGAGAGATATAAAAGTATTTTCTACTTATAATATTCTCTAATAGGTTTGTTTTCTTTACTGTTTTCTTTTCCTCCTTTCTTGATAGATTTTTGTATTTCTAATCATTTATTTTGTCTCATTATTTGGAAGTAACGAAAACTACATTTTTTTGTCTTTGTTTTAATTTTTTTAAGGACCATATTTTTCTTTGTTTCCATCAACACCATGATGTGACTGCAAGTTGACATATTCATTTCTTTATTGGTTGATTCTTATGGTACAAAGAAAATATTGGAAACATTATACAGGCCATAAAAAAACTTATCATTAACATTGTAGTATGTGGCATATTTCTTTAGCAATTATCGTTATTGGTTTCACTGTACTTTCCTACATTCTTTGCTGGCTTTTGGGAATTTGGGATGATGCCACAGTGAGCTAATAAAGATCTGTATGGATTCAAGTGCCTCTAAAAAGATGAAGTTTAGTCCTCAAACTAATTCTAACAAAAAATGCACAATTATATTAATTTTTAAAAACAAAGTGAAAAAATAGATTCAAATGGCAGGGCTCAGATGGAGAAAATATGCCTTTATTTTGGCGCATAGAAATAAAGAGGTGTGGGAGGATTTCAACAGAATCTCAAATACCAGTATTTGTTAGTATTCTCCCTTTAGTCTTTATTCTCCCGTAGGCATCGGTAGAGCTTTATTTTTCAGTGTTATGGGTTCTGTGCCTTTGCATTTCCCTCTTCTCTCAGCTATTCCCCGGAATTCCTTTATCTTTATAGTCAACCAGTGTAATATGAATACGACATTTAGAGGGACTAACATCTGTACTCATACACCTGGAACAAACTCCAGGACATTTGTGGCAAGGATTGAGGATTAAAAAAAGCTAAATAAATAAATGTATTTAACAAGAAAGCAATGTCCAGGTTCACAAGCTATGCATGCTCAGTGATCCTCGCGCTGTGTAGGCTTTACCTGAGTATTCTTACTGGAAACCATATTATTTTTCTGCAAAGCCCAGAGTATGGCTTCAGGGTGACCATCACATCATGAAACAGTGATCCATTTTGATATACTTCGGTTATTCCAGCCTGTCTAGGAATCTGCTGGTTGCAGGGAAGGACAAAATGCTTCCAGACTGAGGCATCAGAGTTCAACAGGAAATGGTAATATCGGTGGGTTCTTACTCGCCTTCTCTCTCTCGCTCACCCTCCCTCTTCCCTTCCCTGCCCCCTCTCTCTGCCTGGGGTCTAGGAGCTGATGGATGTACGGTACAAGACACATGGGCGACCACCCAGCCTGGGGGAGCCAGTTGCCTTTTGTTACCTGGGATTTATTGGGCTGATGTTCCATCGTCTCTTAGGAACAATCCCTACCAGGTTGGCCTCCTCCTTGAAACCGAGTTGTGGTGGACATAGCCCATTGCCTTTGACTAATACACAGAGCAGTAGCGATGTCATGGATGCAGAGGGTAGAAGAGTTTCACTGCGCAGACAACTCTGCACATGTGACTCAAACGACAGCCAAATACACAAAATTACTGAAAACCAACAGACTAAAAACTGGTGAGTTCCAAGCTAATATGATGGAGTAAACCTAAATAAGAAAAATAATCTTACAACACATAATGAAATGAATATAAATTTGTTACAAGAACAACAAAATTCACCAACAGTGATTAATCTAAGAAAAGATGGGGGGATTAATCTAAAGCCATGAACTCCCCAAAGTGGTGATCAAATAAACAAAAGATTCTTGTCTGTAGCTAGGAATCGTAGTGCAGAGTTATTTCCTTAATTCCCCCCTCATCCTTAGAACAATGGTTCCAGTCTTTTTTTTTTTAATCACATATTTCTATTCTAGATGATTTTGACTAACTCCCTGCCATTAAAGATGCAACAATTAGCATTCTCACAGGTCCACCAGTCTCTGGGTCTATACCTTTCAATTTCGTTGCGTTGATGATTTTAACCATCTAAATGTAGGCAATAGAAAGATGTCTGGAGTAACGTTTAAGGAAAAAAAAAACACAGTAATTTTTTTCCCTGAAATAATTCCACTCAGGAGGGTCCTATATCTTGGGGACATTTTAAGGCTTTATGGACAGTGTAATTGATGCTCCCACAGTGCAAACTTGATATGTCTGAGGGTCTGTGTCCAGCTCCTTAGTTAGAGGACTCTAACTTAAACTATTTCTTATGCCTACTAACTTCAGATAAAAACCTTCAACAGTTCCTGAAGGAATTCCTTCCATTGGAATAACAGAAAGCTTAGGTGAAAATGACAGCACCCTCATTATGGATTGAACTGTATACACAGTTTATTTGAAGAGTCAATTACAGCATACATTGACAACAGATGACAAATAACATAACATACGGTTCTGGTGTTAACTCCCAACGCTTTCTCCCTAGGCAATGGGTAAATTCCTGATCCAGATGTGGTGGAGAGAAATGTTTTTGCTCTGGCCCAGACTGTCATGTCCTTTAGGGATTAAGTCTGCATTATCTATGGAATGTCCTTTGTTTCCCCACAGTCCATTTGCCAATTGTCATTCCACGGTCACCCCCTGGTGTTACAAAACAAATAAACAAACAACTCAGTTTCCCTGTTGTCAGCAACCCAAGATTTATCCTCATCAGGTGAAGAGTCTTAAACAAACTTTGCTTAATCTTTAAGCATCTCTTTTTTTCAGCCAGGAACTTGACAGATCTCTGCAAACACTAGGGCTTGCAGTGTGCACACTTCAAAACAGACCTGTTTAACACAGACGTGACCTCCCTCCCTAGGCCGTGTCTCCGCTCTGGTCTGTATGTTCTTTAATTCACACTTTATCTTTCTCTGAGCTGTGCCCTGGCAGAGGCCGGGATTTTATGTGGCTATAAAACCATTCTGTCTTTTGTGAGACGACAACAGATTCTGGAGAGAGTTCAATGTGAAAAGTCATGCTTGGTGCGGAAGTCATTGATTTTACGATACTCTCGGCTTCTCTCTTTTCTCAGCATTTCCCTGATTTTAGCACATGATTTCCCTTTGGCTTTTTTGCGTTAACCTCCCAATAAGTACTCTCAACTACTTCCTAAATGTTTAAAGAACCTAATACAAAGACAGGTTTGGGTTGCTAGTGTAACCTTAGACCAAAGACATTTTACAACGCTATTCTGCAAGGAATTTTTGGCCCATGAATAATGGTTCAGAGCGTTATTTATAATCTCAAGATAATATCCGCACCACTTTCTAATCTTACTGGATATACTGGACACGCACATTAAATACAAGTCAGATTCTGTGTGGGAGAGGAGAAGAACGCTCAGATTTATTGAATCTCCATGTGTGTCGGAGACTAGACTTCTCTTATTTAATTCTCTTAACAACCATATGAAGTAGGTATGATTCCCAGTTTTCTAATAAAGAACAGTTTACGTAAGTTTTTTAGGTCGTTCTCCAATAATCAATGGGATTGTCCAAGTCTGTCAGATTCTAAAACCTATCCTTTCCCTACTGAACATAATGCATTTACCAGATTATAAATGTGAGAAGAGTTGGGGATCGATTTTTAAAAGACTTCCAAATATTTATAACATTCTTTATTTCAGACAGCCCAAGGTTGCCTTGCAAGGCTGATGCCGCTGTTTCATAACTAGGGATAATAGAGACAGGTCAAGGTCTGAGCATCATCAAGAAATTCTTACAAAGATCCCAGGGGTATCCAGGAATCCACGTGGTACTAACTAGAAAGATTTTTGCAAATGAATTGCTTTGAGGATTTTAGTGGAGGAAGTCGGTCTGGGAGACCCTCCTGTTGCATATGGGCTGCATTTCACTCAAAGGGGTCTTTGTTCCAGCTCAGCTCGGGAAAGAGGTCAGGCAGTGGTCAGCAGAGGAAACCACTGCTGAGAAGTCTGGGCCCTGAGCTGTCATTCCTCCACTTTGCTTTGGACTAGGGACAAGAAATCCTTTATGGGCTCGTGCGGTGAAAACTGATGGAAGCCAGCTTTGTTCTATTTTTGTAATATATTTCTGGTTGAGTTAACTCTACGGAAAAAAATAGTCAGTGGGTTTGTGTGTTTATATAGACCCTTCATCTTGCTACTTTGTGCCAAGTTTCCCGAGTCTGCAAGGAAGTGAAGCCAGACGTGCTCTGCGTCCTGGGTTCTCACCCCAGTGACCTCTTAATCTTTCCAAGTTTACCCAGCACTCTCACGGCAGCATTTGCATGGAAATGGATCTCTCAGCTCCTGGCTTTTGGCAGGAGGATACTTCCTTCATATGGAAAAGTGTTTAATACCAATTTAAAGGTCTGTCTAGCCACTGTACACCCCTAGCCCCTCCTCCCTCAGTGCCCACTGGCACAGAGTATGGAAATCTAACTTTTAATCACCCTTTTCAAAATGCCCCCCAATTTTCTTTCCAGGATATCCATTGCTTTTGACTTTTTTTTTTTTTTTTTTTTTGCGGTACGCGGGCCTCTCACTGTTGCGGCCTCTCCCGTTGCGGAGCACAGGCTCCGGACGCGCAGGCTCAGCATCCGTGGCTCACGGGCCCAGCCGCTCCGCGGCATGTGGGATCTTCCCAGACCGGGGCACGAACCCGTGTCCCCTGCATCGGCAGGTGGACTCTCAACCACTGCGCCACCAGGGAAACCCATCCATTGCTTTTCTAATGAGGATTTGCCCCAACTCTCTTTGAATCCTGCAAAGAGTAAGTGCTACTATAAATTAAAATGATGTTTTTAATGTACTCAGATTATGTTTTAGCTTCTCCTATTCTCATTAAACATAATTGCAGACAGGGAGAAGGTGGGTTCGTTTTTTTCATTCTCATGAACCAAAGCAAATGGAAATGGTTATGTTGGTGACACTGATATGATCATGCCAAGTGTTTGGGTTTAAGGAATAAGTCTAATAAAGGCCAATATGAGGAAAAGGAGTGTATAGTGAGCATTCTCTGAAACTGAGGCATCAGATAGACAAAACGATATATTTCAGTAAGTCATAACATTATTTTGTCTGTGTCTCCTTAAACAACATATGTATACCTCGTGGAAAAATACTAAGAATGCTAAAAGTGTTGGAAGAGTCTGAATATAAATGCAATACAAAATGTCATAAGATAAATATGCTATATTTTACTTATATTACTTAAAGATGAATTATCAATTTAATCATCTTTCCCTGGCCAAGTTTTGCTTTTGTGGATAGCTGTTGCTTTGTTTTTTATTTTTAAATATTGTTATTATTTGAACTGTCCAATTTTTAAATTCATTTATTGTGGTCAAAATGGCTGTGTTCTACCCCTGACTGCCAGTAATCCACTAAGTGACCTTTGGAGAACCACTTACACACATTCTTTCTGGTTCCCCAAAGATTATTTTATTCTTTAAGCCGTAATTCTGTTACCCTCAATACACTCCCATTAAATTACATGTCTTGAAAAGAACTGTCTTATCCCCAATAACCTGGGCTACTCATTCTTGCTTAGCAGTTGGTTTCTTCTTTTTCATTTTAATATACAGTGCAAGCAGCATTTTAGCAGCAACAAAAGAAGAAGAGAAAAACATTAAGAAAATTTACCAGTGATATACTATCATTGTATATCACCTTTCTCCATGTCTGGGAATTTCTTCACCACATTTTCACATATGCCCACATAATTTTACATAGGTATACTCAGAGTTTCGGCAGAATTTATTTTGCCTTTCACTTCATCTTATATTCTAAGCATTCTCTGTGTTGCTGGGAAATTTATTCACTTAACAATATCTCTTATATGGGCTTCTAAGAGTCAGTTAATATAAAAAGTCATAATTACCTTCTTAAAAGGCTACCTAATGTCTGCATAATATACCATAAAGAAACATCATTGAAGCATACCCTTTTATTGAATGTTTAGGTTCTCAGTGTTCTGTATTATAAGTAAAGAAATAAAGTAGGTCTTCTCGCATCCAACTCTTTTCTTATATTGACAGCTCCCTACTCTCACAGTCTGCTTGGGTAAATTTTGCTGAGTATCTTTGTGGAGGTTTCTCTGGTTATTGTAGCACCAGGTGAGAATTCCAGCTCATTTGCTTCCTAGTCCTATGGCACTGAATAAGCATTTAAACTTTCGGAACCTGTTCTCTCACCTGTATGATGTTGATAATAAACCCTGCTATCCATACTTATTGTGAAGATCAAGTGTGACCGATTATGAAAGCATATAACCTGAAAACTAGAATGGCGTAGACCCTTACTAGAATCTGATTGTGCTTTTTTGCCAAATTACACCTCAAAAATCATAGACATCTATACCACTACCAGTAATATGTGAGAGTATTATTGTCACTAAAATCTCACAAATATTATTTCTCCTTTTTATATTTTGAAAATTGATGAGGCATTCACTGATGCCTAGTGCTGTGATTTTTTTTGAGTAATTTTAAAATTGAAATATAATTTATACACAGAAATGCAAAAATCAGAAATGTGCCGCCCAATGAATTTTTACAAAGTGTACATATACATAAAACAATAGAATATTATTATTGGCATCCTATAAGCCCCGACATACCTTTCTGTCATTACCTCATGACCAAAGGAAACCAATATTCTAACTTCTATTAGTACAGATGAATTTTGTCAGTTTTTGAAGTTTTTATTAATGGCATCATATAGTATGTTCTTTTTTTTCTGGATTAGATCACTCACTATATTTATGAAATCCATGTTGCATATAGCAGTAATTCATTTATTCCATGGTCTAAATAGATCATATTTTATTTATCCATTCTAGTATTGATAGCATGGAGTTTCCAGTTTGGGCTCTTATAAATAATCCTGCTGTGAACATTTTCATACATGTCTTTAGATGTATACATAGCATGAATTTCTTTTGGGGCTCTTCCTGAAAGTAGAATTTCTGCATCATATAGAACGCAATTGTTCAACTTTCATAGGTATTGCCCAAGAGTTTTCCAAATGGCTGTGATTTACATTCCCACCAGATGTATGAGAATTCCAGTTGTTCCACATCACCACCGACACTATGCAGTTTCTACCTTTTTCATTACAGACATTCTTGTGCTGTAGCCACTCCAGCAGATGTGTAGTGATATTTCACAGTGGTTTTAATTTGAATTTCCCTGACATCTAATGAGGATGAACACTATTTCATGTGCTTATTGGCCATTCCAATACCTTCTTGCAAGAAGTATCTGTTCAAACTTTTCATCCATGTTTTTCCTTTTGGATTTTTTCCTTTTCTTATTGGTTTTTACAAATCCATCAAATTCTGGATGCAAGTTATTTTCAAATATGTGTACTGAACAAATATCTTCCCCCAACTGGAGGTTTGTCTTTTCATTTTCCTAATGATCTATTATGATAATCAAAGTTCTTATTTTAATGCAACCTAATTTATTACGGTTTTTTTAGCACTCTTTTGTGCTCTATTTAAGAAAACTTTGCCTAACAGTGCTATCTGATTAAAAGGATTACTGGTTTATCTACAATTCATCTGGATTTAATTTTTGTGAAGGAAGGATGGTCAAGTTTGAGTGTTTTCCTATATGGACATCTAACCAAATAAGCACTATTTCTTGCTCACCAGTTCAGCAATATTGTGTCATCTTTATCATATATCAACTGATCATTTATGTGTTTGGTCTGTTTCTGGACTCTTTTATCTATTTCATTGGTATATTTTTCTACACTTGTGCCAATACCACTACCTTTAACACTGCAGTTTATAAGTCTTGACATCTGGTAGTATATGTTTTCCAACTTTCTTGTTCTTTAACATTACTTTAACTATTCTCAGTCATTTGCAATTCTATATACATTTGAATCATCCATTTTCAATTTCTACATGAAATAGTGGGATTTTGATTGATAGTGTTTTAAATCTGCAGGTCAGTTTGTGCAAACTGACTTCTTTATGATATTGACTCTTCTAATCCATGGGCATAGTATATCCTCTTTATTTAACGTCAATAACATATTGTAGTTTTTAGTGTAGATGTTTTGTATACTTCCTTTATTAAATTAGCACATGTGTTATCTGCACATTTTGGATGATTACATGAATTTTTTCTTTTCTTTTTTAATATGGTGATATTCATTAATTGATTTCCAGTGTTAAACCAATCTTGTAGCCCTGGAGTTAATCTCGCCTGGTTGTGATGTATTATCTGTTATATATTGCTGGATTCAATTTGCTAATATTTTGTCTGTGTTCATGAGACAGTGTAGCCTATAATTTTCTCTAATGTAATTGATTTTTGTAACAGAGTTATGCTGACTGCTACAAGAACACACACACACGCACACATTTATCCCTTTCTGAAATTATGTTTAATGAGACTAGAGATCCTAAAAATAACATGGACATAGAAAAATCATACTTTTAATTCATAACAAAAAGATAGTCTTAGCCAACGAGAACTGAAAAGGAACGTCCTTTATCTGGTAAAGGTATCTATAAGAAACTCACGCTCAGTATCATACCTGACAATCAGTTTTTCAAAACTTTCCCGGTGAAATTGAGAAAGCCCATTAGCACTACCATTATACATTACTTTACTATATCAGTAACTCCTACCAGTGCAATAAGGCAAGAAACTAAATAAAAGTCATAAGGATTTGGAAGGAATAAATAAAACTGTTTTTATTCACAAACATGTGATTGTAATAAAGAAAATCCAAAATAATCTGAAGACAAAAAGTTAGAATTAATAAATGAATTTAACAAGCTTATTGTTAAATACATTAACATAGAGTCAATAGTATCTCTGTGTAGAAGTGGCAAATAATTGGAAAATTAAATTTAAGAAGACACATTTTATAATATCAAAAACTACAAAATACTTAAGAATAAATATAAAACAGAATGAACATTATCATATGGAAATTCAGATCTTCAGGAAGGAGTAAATTGCACTAGACATGGTACCTATTAGGGTATATAAAGAATATTTTCCTTTATTTTATTAAATCCTCTAAAATTCTATTCAGTATTTAAATAAAAAATAAAAACAATGTGTTTTTGTTTTGTAATACTTGGAACTAAAATGTTTGAGATAATAGTACAAAGAACAAGGTGGAATGTAAATGGAATTATATTGTAGGTTCTTACGCTGTGCATAAATTATTATAATATTAATTCAAGGTAGACTGTAAAAAGTTAAAGATACATATTGTAATTTTTAGAGCAACTACTAAAACATAATAGAGATGGTCAAAAAACAAATAGAAAAATAAAATGGAATACTAAAAATGGATTTGTGAAATAAGGAACAAAGAACAGAGAGACTAAATTGGAAATAAATAACAATTTGATAGTCTCAAGTGCAACTATATTGATAATTACATTAAATGTAAATGGATGAAATGTTCCAATAAAAGACAGAGATTTTCAGATCAGATAAGAAGCAAGATCCAACTCCATTTTCTTTACAAAGAGACACATTTCAAACTTGAATTTAAAAATAAAAGGATAGAAAAATATACACCATGCTAAGAGCAAACATATAAAAGCTTATGTAGCTATATTGATAATCAGAAAATAGATTTCAAGACAATAAATCTTGTTGTAATAAGAGGATTAGTTTTTGAAGAATACATAGTGATCCTATAAGCATAGTATCTAATAACAGACCTTCAAAATACATGAAACATCATCAGCAGGAACGAACACATGACAAACTTCAAATCATGGATGAATCTGACAACAAACAGCACAGAGAGTGAAAGAAGCAGATACAGTATATTACATACTGATGATTTCATTTATATGAAGTTCTATACCAGGCAAATTAAGTTATGGCAATAGAAATCCAACAAGTGGCTGCCTGGGGCAGTGCATGTTGCTGGGAATTGACAGCAAAGGTGCACAAGGGAAGTTTCCTAGGTGACGAAAATGTTCAGTAGCTTTAATGTGATGGTAGTTACACAGGTGTATACATTTGTCAAAACTCATCAAACATACGTTTAATATCTATACATTCAATTATATGTCACTTATACCTCAATAAAACTGATCTTTAGAAAAGTAAAAAAGTAGTAGAGATGGCCTTGCTTACCTCAATGTGTCCCTTTCTCTTTTCCATATTGGCCCCTCAAGTTCTGCCTGCTTTGATTGTTTTCCAATGCCTGCAAGGAGCTATTTTGTTGTTTATTTCTTTTAGTATGATACCTGAAATGTATAACTGTTCCTAGTGAGAGGTTTGTTCTCATATAAGATCTTCCATCATAGGTAGAAGTGGAAGTCCTGTTGCTATTTTTTTAATTACTAGAAAAATTAAACACTTTCAATATGAGGTTAAAAAAAAAAGTTAAGTGTCTTGCCCAAAGATCACACTGCTTCCAAGTTGAGAATTAGGATCAGAACTCAGTCTTTTTCCAGAGTCCACACTTTCAATTACCGTGTTTATGGAGAGGATGGCTCTGATAGGTGAACATGGGAAGGTGGGATCATATGGCCCACTTACAGATAATTTTTCTGCTGCATGAATTATGAGAGGGAGTTAAGCCAGGATTTTCAGAAGGTAAGATCATGTCTCTTGGTGCCGCTGCTCAAAATGTTTGGTTTTTCAATGATCTTTTAGTCTAAAGAGGCTTGTGGGAAGGATCATCTTGGCATCACCACTGTCTTCTCCTGGATACTAATTGAAACTTATTCAAAGCCAAGCATACTTATGAAGAAAAACCTGCTGCCCAAAGTGGAAAACACATTCCGCATAAAAGATTTTGGGGTTATCTGAGAATAGATAATGGAGTGTTGAGTGTATTCTGTCATTTTTATTCTAAACTTTGATTCAGTTTAGTGAAGCTAACCTTAAATACAACAGCCAGACACTTTTCTATTGCTTAAAAAATGTTCAATTTGAACAAGAAGTCAGGATACTCCTATCCCAGGAAGTTTTCCATCTTAGCTCTGGTTTGTCCAAGACAGGTCTACAACTTTGGCTTGAGTATGTAGTAAACTTCTAGATTATGTCCTTTTACTGAACATAGCTTCCAAAAGTAATGTAGGCTAAATGAGCTAGGTTTATAGGAGATACAGCTTTTATCATAGGGCTACAGTTAAAGGCATTATAGTATAGAGGATAGAATCCCTTCTCAAAAATTGATTCCTATTTACCAGTTCAACAGTAAAGGGAATGAACTCATCACTGTTTCTCAGCTCCCAAAGACTCATTTCATTGATTATCTTGGGCAATCTCATCTTGTGCACGCCTTCAGCTACCATCTGTATCAGAGGGTCTTAACCTTAAGTAATGGGATCACCAAAGGTCAATGATCTTTCTGAGATTATATTTAATAATTTACGTGTGAATGTCTGTTTGCTCCCAGATCCCATTCCTTATTCTTCCCTAGATCTGCTCTCCAAAGCAGAGGGACTGACCGACACCCTGCAGGATCTTGTTCCAGGCTCCCATGTCAACTGGTTTCCCTCTAGGCTTGGCTAATGAGACACATTGGAAACGGAAGGGTGAGAGAAGTTAGGGTATTTCTCCCTTTCTTCTATCCTCAGGTGACTTCACTCATAGGGCCTATATCTCCTCCAGGGCTTCAATTTCTGCAGGAAAGGTTTGCTGTGGTTCCAGCTTCTGTCTGACAAACCTCGGTTCCTGTGCTCCAGTGACACCACCTTCACTCTGTCCATCCCACCAAGGAGAGGAAGTGGGTTCCTGCTTTTGCCAGTCGTTGACTTCCTTCATCTCACTCTGTTTGTCTACTTAGTCCCTCCATTGTTTACACAAGTGTTGCCTGCATTAAAATGTCTTTGTGGATAATTATTAATTTCTCTCTTTTCCTGGCTAAATCTTATTATAGGATAATAAGGTGTGGGACTTTCTCTGTTATCCTGGCATTGCTGCTAAGGCACCAGTGTAAAGACAAAGGGTGCTGAGTAACCTACACTTGGAAGACAGTCCCAGAGAGGTGTCTACAATGGAATCAGTGAGTTCTCAGGGTCTCTCAAGGACTTCTTGACGTGGTCCAGCCTGTCTAAGAAGGGGAAAAAGGGAGAAGGAGAGCATCTTATCAAGGTTCCCTGTGTACTTGGAGACACAATTTCCCTCCATCATATAAGACTACAAGAGAATAATCTGTAAAGACTGGGTGGACCTGTAAGAAATGAAGATTGACATTTTTTTCGCCCCTTAATGGATGCCAGATAAGGCAGAGGAATTGCTGATATGACCTTATATCTGAGCAAGAACAACAAAAACAGGAAAGGGATGGTTGAGCTGAAAATGGGGGCACTAAAGGAATAGGAGTATACTCCCTCTCTTTGTAGGGTCAAGGCTACATGACCACAGGTCAAATGCAAGCCAGTGAAGGTGAGGGTGTTGGAGTTATCTTGCCAGAACACCATAATAGGGCTGCCCATCAGGCGAGGACACCACGGACCAGGCTGTGGGTTTAATCCAGGGAAAGAAGTCATATCCATGTAGTAGGGAGACCTAGGGAGCTTAACGTGTCCACATGTACCTCCTGAGAGCCTCAATAACCAGTCAGGGTAGCCCAAGACACAGTGACCTTGCCCAGCTGAATGTGGTCCACCCTCACCTCTTCACCCTGCCTGGGAACAGAGGAGGAGAAGGAAGGGGAGGAGGATAGAAGCATCAGGAACAGCGCCCATACCTACTCCTGCAGCCAAACCCTCCAATAGAAAGAGTGGTTGATGTTGGGGACTGTGGAGAGCTCGGTCTCAGACAGGTAGTTGATGATTTAAGTTCTCAAAGCAAAGATGATTAAAAAGTTATGAAATCTGCTTTAGGTATCATTAAGGAATAAGAAAGACAGATTAAGTACAAGATGAGCATGAACAGAAAAAAGAAAGTTGATGTTTCTACCCCCCTCAATTTCAGATTCTCCAATGAACCCATTATAAGTATGCGTGTTTTCTGGAGAGACAGAACATAGCTTTCATCACTTTGTTGAGAGGTTCAGAGCTCCAGATGGTCCAAACCGCTAGCATGCATAGTAATGACTCCAAGCCTTTATTTCTTGCCTTGATATCTCTTTTGAACACCAACCTTGGATTTTTAATTGTATACCATTTACTTTTTTCCTATCATCCTCTCTTTTTCCCTCATTGTATTCATCATAATCTGTTATTATTTGACTTATCTATCCATTTACTGTCAGTCTCCTTCACTAGAATGCATGCTGCACCAAGGGACCCTGTTGTCTTGGTTACCGTTTTATCTTTAGAACCCAATATAGTGCCTGGCACTAGTAGGCTCAAAAGTGTTTCCAGGAAGTGTCCCATAGACATCTGAAACCTACCATGTCACAAATGAAGCTCATCTCAGACCTGCTCTTACTCTCTTTTTTAAAAATTTATTTATTTATTTATTTTTGGCTGGTGTTGGGTCTTCGTTGCTGCGCGTGGGCTTTCTCTAGCTGCAGCGAGCGGGGGCTACTCTTCGTTGCGGTGCACAGACTTCTCATTGAGGTGGCTTCTCACTGCGGTGGCTTCTCTTGTTACGGAGCATGGACTCTAGGCGTGTGGGCTTCAGTAGTTGTGGCACACGGGCTCAGCAGTTGTGGCACGTGGGCTCAGTAGTTGTGGCTCACGGGCCCTAGAGCACAGGCTCAGTAGTTGTGGTGCACGGGCTTAGTTGCTCCGCGGCATGTGGGATCTTCCCAGATCAGGGCTTGAACCCGTGTCCCCTGCATTGGCAGGCGGATTCTTAACCACTGTGCCACCGGGTAGCCCCCCTGCTCTTACTGTTGATTACTCTAAAATTGAAAATGATCTCTCACTCCATCTCCCAGATGCAATCAATTTCTAGGTCTTGCCACAGGTACCTGAGAAATGGTTCATTACTCTAACCCTAGCTCTTAACCCACACTGCTTCTGCTTTCATTTTGCTTCTCTCTCTCATCAACCTCCCAACCAGTCTCATTGCCTCTGGTCTTCCCATTCCAGTGGTTCTGAAGCACTCATTCTAGAGGTTGCTCCGGAAGGCAAACCTAACAGTCCTCTGCTCAAAGATTTCTGTTGCCACCACTTCCTGATAGGATAAAGTCCAAATTCTTCATGTGGCTTTTGTGACCATGCAGAATTTGGACCCTGTTCATCTCTCCAGACCCATGCTCTGTCAGCCCCTGAAACCGTCCACCCAGGCACTTTGACATTCCATGCTCTCCCCAAACTTGATAGCACCCTGCCCCTGCCTCCCCATCCCTGACTTTTATTTCCCTCCCAAATTACCCTTAGTCTTCCAGACTCAGATCAAAGTCTGTGCTGCTTTTCCTGATTCCCTCCTTGCTCTTAACTGGGTACGTTTCTTACCACCTTTGAGGCTGACTGTTCAACCTGCAAAATGCACAAAATGAGAAAGATAGGTAGGCCAAAGAGCGTGGGCCAGTGTATATGATGGTGTCAACGGTGCCACTTAACCTCTGCAGAACTTCAACATAGGCGCTATTTCATCTTTGTTTTACTGAAGAGGAAACTGAGGCACACAGAATCGTCCAGGATTTCAGAGTCAGCACTCTAACGCCCACACTACTTTCTGGACCTCATGGGCGAAGTGATGCTTGCTGCCATGCAGCTACTTGTTGGTGGTGGAGTCAAGACCTGAATGTGGTCACCTCCTGCCTAGTCGAGTGCTCTGTGTAGACCTTCAGAGGGTGAACTGACTTCTGGGGAAGATGGAGATTCATCCAGGAACATGAAACTGGACTGAGAAACCAGAATGGAAACGAGGAGGAAAACCAACTGTCTGGCCAGTGGCTGCCACTGAGCCAGGCTGAGCTTGGGGACGAGCTTTGATGCCTCCAAGGCCTTGAGCAAAGCATGTGGATGTCGACCTACAGGGATCATAGGTTATCATCTGCAGTTACTCAGCTGTGCATATTTTCTTCCTTGGACCAGAGCCACTTAGGTTTCAACAATAAAAGGAGTCCACTTTGACCAGAATGTATCTCACAGCTCTTCTCTGATAATAACACAATGGAGTGGGCTGGGCTTCCTGTTGCAGGGGATGAGGAGTGAGAGGGGAAGAGTGTCCTGCCCTCCGGAAGGCTACGAGGTTCAGGGAGGTCTGCTGTGGCTCAGCCCTATTTGTCAGCCTGTACGCAGGACTCCAGAAGTGTGGGGCTCACATTGGCTGGTCAGAGGAATGGCTACTCCTGCTTGGAAGGTGAAAATATTGAAAGATTTTGAGATGAACAAAGATCTGTTTCACCTGGAAAACTTTAGTATTAGCGATTCCCTTCATTGTATGGTGTTCTATAGTTTACAAAGCCCTTTCACAGGTGCCATCTCACTTGATTCTTTATACTAAACCTAGGCAACAGGGTCATAGCTCAAAGTGTGTGTCTTTTCTGTGTATCTCCCCCTCTCTCTGATCCTTTTCCCCACGACCACCCCACAGGGAACCAGATCAAAAGTTTAATAGCAGAGTCATTTTTCTACTCTCTCTCTCTTTTTTTTTAATTTGACATTTTTATGGAAAGTGTAGCTTCACATGCAGGTGTAAGAAATAATAGAGAGCGCTCCCAGTGTGCCCTTTGTCCAGTTGTTCCCAGTGGTAACATTTTGCAAAACTATCTGCAGTATCACAATTAGAATACTGACGTTGCTAGGATCCACAGTCTTATTTAGATTTTTCTAGCTTTGCTTTTACTCATTTGTTTCTTTGTGTATATTTAGTTCTAAACATTTTCCCAGTTGTTGTTTTTTTCTTTTTAAATTTTTATTGGAGTATAATTGCTTTACAATATTGTGTTAGTTTCTACTGTACAGTAAAGTGATTCAGCTATACGTATACATATATCCTCTCTTTTTTGTATTTCCTTCCCATTTAGGTCACCACAGAGCACTGAGTAGAGTTCCCTGTGCTATACAGTAGGTTCTCATTAGTTATCTACTTTATGCATAGTATCAGTAGTGTAGTAGCAGCAGCATAGCACAGGGAGATCAGCTCCGTGCTTTGTGACCACCTACAGGGGTGGGATAGGGAGGGTGGGAGGGAGGCTCAAGAGGGAGGGGATGTGGGGATATATGTATGCATATGGCTGATTCACTTTGGTGCACAACAGAAACTAACACAGTATTGTGAAGCAATTATACTCCAATAAAGATCTATTAAAAAATAGTGTATATATGTCAATCCCAATCTCCCAATATTTTTCTACTTGTTAAGCTGGATGAGACCAGACATGAGAAGGAAGTGTGAAGAAGCAGAAGGTAATATGAACAAGAGAGAAGGGGCAGAAAGAACAGGGGTTTGAAGTAGGGAGGTGCAAAGGGGTCTTCTTTCAGGAAGACCAAGAAGTGGGGTAGAAGGGACTGAGTGCCAGTTGCCTGTGGATGACTCATCAAGCAATAGTCTAGACATCTGTAAGGTCCATTAACATCAGGTGGGAAACTTGGACAACTTGTGTGGCAATGGGATGAGGAAGGGAAAAGTTCACACAAGTTGGTGCTGAGTGAAGTAGTTTGGAGTTTCTCTGTGTGCTGGGGTCATGGAGAACACACTTACACATGCGGAGGGCAGGTTTACAGCTATAGAGTAGGTATAACAGGTATAGTAAGTCCCCTACATGTGAATCTTCAAGCTGCGAACTTTCAAAGATGCGAACCTGTGTTCGCACGTCCAATCGTGAAAGTTAGTTCACGTGTCTGGTGTACATTGTCACGTGCATGCGTCCTCTACAAGTGGCTGTGCTTTTGTGTACTTTACTGTACAGTACTGTATTGAGTACAGTAGTACAGAATCTTTATTTTAAGCCCAGGATGTCTGGAAGCAAGTGTAAATTCAGCAGTGATATAGCTGGTACTTTTCAAGGTACTGTACTATAAGATTAAAAATGTTTTCTTGGGCTTCCCTGGTGGTGCAGTGGTTGAGAGTCCGCCTGACAATGCAGGGGACACGGGTTCGTGCCCCGGTCCAGGAAGATCCCACATGCTGCCGAGCGGCTGGGTCCATGAGCCATGGCCGCTGAGCCTGCGCGTCTGGAGCCCGTGCTCCTCAACGGGAGAGACCACAACGGTGAGAGGCCCGCGTACCGCAAAAAAAAAAAAAGAAAAAAAAGTTTTCTTTATTTTTTGTATTTGTCTTTTATGTATTATTTGTGTGAAAAGTATTAGAAACCTATTACAGTACAGTACTATATACCCAATTGCATTAGTTGGATACCTAGGCTAACTTTGTAGGACTTATGAACAAATTAGACTTACGAACACGTTCTTGGAATGGAACTTGTTCGTATGTAGGGGACTTGCTGTATTATCAACTATTCTTAATAAATGATGAATCTGAAGCCCGAAAAGTATGGAAAATTCACCCAAGACATAGAGTCAGGAAGTGGCAAGATCTGCACTCAGACCTGAATCTTCTGATGATTACTCCAATGGAATTTATTTTCTTTATTAATTTTTTTTTATTTTTTAAATTAAATTTTATTATTATTTCTTTTTAAATATTTATTTTTATTTATTATCATTTTTATTTTTGGCTGCATTGGGTCTTCATTGCTGCATGCGGGCTTTCTCTAGTTGCGGCGAGCAGGGGCTACTGTTAGTTGTGGTGTGCGGGCTCAGTAGTTGTGGCCCATGAGCTCTAGAGCACACGCTCAGCAGTTGTGGCACACGGGCTTAGCTGCTCTGCGGCATGTGGGATCTTCCTGGACCAGGGCTCGAACCTGTGTCCCCTACATTGGCAGGTGGATTCTTAACCACTGCGCCACCAGGGAAGCCCCCCAAAATATTTTTTATTTTTAAAATTAAAAAAAAAATTGAAGTATAGTTGATTTACAATGTTGTGTTATTTTCAGGTGTATCCAATGGATTTTCTTCTGCAGAAGGTACCCTGCTGTACTTAACCAAATAACAGTTCTTACAAAAGTTCTTGTTCGTTTTCAGCTTTCACAGTGTCAAGACTAGCCAGCTGGTATGTCAACCTGGGTAGCAGGGGTTAAGATGGTTAGGGCAGATTGAAAGGTGAGGTAGGAGAGACTAAAAGTCTAAGAGACCAAAAATTTAGACACAACCTTACCGGTAATCAGGAAAATGCAAATTAAAACAGTAAGGCAATACTTCTTCATGCAACAGAATGAAGTCGTCAAAAAACATCAAGTTTGATAATATCGGAGAAAATACGGACATTCTTTCCACACTGCAAGTGAGAAGCCTTATTGGTAAGGCTTTAGAGGGCCATAAAAATATGTATGTCCTCTATTCCAGTAATTCTCAGTATCTTCATAGAGAACCATTCTAAACGCGCAGAAGAAAACACATTCATTGCTAAATGTTTTTTATCGCAGTGAAAATTGGTACCAATTATCCAATGCCTAAAATAAAAAAAAAAGAAAAAATTTTTTAAATTAAAAAAACCCACTCTTGTTCACTTTCTGGCTATTCACACTAAATAAAAATATAAAGATAGACTTACATGGATGGCAGAGAAGGTTCCCCATGAGATAGTGTTGAGTGGACAATGCATGTATTAAAATACCATTTATGCAAACACATGCCCATGAAGCAATATTATAAAATTCTGTATGGACATATATCTGTACAATTGAAGATAAGAAGGTCTGAATGAGTTGGAATTTTTCTGTGAGCTAGGACAATGGTGAACAAGCTAACAAATTTACATCTAAAAAGTACAACCATCAAACGGACCTCTGGGTTGGAGACACAGATTGGGCTGGAGATGAAAAGCATTTATCGGTAAAGTCTGAATTTTAGCAATGAGATTATACTGGTGTCCTACTCGTGTAATTATGCACACACACAGGCACAGAAATATATATAATACATCCACATACATAAACGTGCTCTTGGGAGCAGCAGGAAGGAGACTGATCGTCACAGTCGTGGGAGGACTAGGCTAGGGCGGAGGGTGCCCAGAAATTCCTTGAGAGCATCTTTCACCTTCAGAACTAGAGCAGCTCCCCTTGCTCTGCGCTGCTGGGCCAGGCCCCCTTGATTTATTTTATGTTATTGTTGTTTTATTTCCCTCTATAAAAATACCATGTGCTCACTATAGAACATTTGGGAAATACAGAAAAAGTAGCAGGGAGACGAAAACAATCGCCCTGTCGTCCCACAACCCAGAAGTAACTGTTGTTAAGCACTGGTTGTATCTACTTTCTGGACTTTTTAAAGTACATTGTTTACATGGTTCTAATCATATGGCCGATATCTAATGGTATTTATTGATTTTATATCACTTTTATGACCACCCGTGTAGTAGGTGTTCACTCTAATATGTATTCTTTTAAGGTAGAAAATTTTGCAGAAATAAAGATCCTAAAGAAAAATTGAAAATCATCCAGGTTCCCACCGCCCACAGTAAACATTTTCTTATGTTTTCTTATTTTTTTTTAATGTAATATTATACAGTTGGAAGCAGAATGTACCTACTGATTTTTAAGTGTAGTTACAAAGGAGAGCAGTACCAGGGAAAGATGATATGAAGAGTGTCTTAATGAAGGTTAATATCTGCCTTAATTTTTACTAGTTTCTATTTCTTCAAAATGATGTAGGATATTTAATATGGTTCTTATATGTGCAGAGTATCAAGATTCCAGTTGCTTATGCAGCACTGCATTTTATTTTTAAAAATATTTTTCCTAGAATAGCTACCACATTCACTATTGTTTTTGTTAGGAATAGTTAATTACATAAAGAAACAAACAAAAAAACCAAATCTAGTAATTCTGAACAAGGAAATCCTGCTACTCAGTCTAAACTGCCATGTTCCAAGTTTTTTGCATTTTTTTCATATTTCAGTTGACTGCCTTACGTTTTCAAGTAAAATTTGCACAAAGGTATGCAGACAATGTATTTCCAAAGTTTTTGTATATTTAAGGTACAATATACTCTTCTTCTTCGACAAAGGAGAGTTGGAATGGTAAAAAATTTGAGGTTTCAGGATGGTTTTTTTCTCTCTCAAATCTTCAGATATTGCTTTATTCTTCTGTGGCATTTAATCTTATAGATATTATCTCAATTTTTCTTCCTTTTAATGTAACTTGTTTTCTGCTAGGAAGCTTACACGTTTTCTCATAATCAGTACAATTTTTAAAAATCATAATTTCAGGATCTTCCTTGTAAGAAATTCTTTTTAAAATTTTTTTCCCCAGCGTGTGTCCTGTCATCTCAACTTTGTGAAGCCAGGACTCCTTTCTTCCAGTTCATAATCGTGTGTTAGATTTCTTGCTGCCTTGGCTCTGGATGGTCGACCCTGTGCTTTCTCAGGGCCCTTGCTGCCCCTTCCAGCTTCTCCTCATTGTGCGAAATTGGTGGGTTGGGCTGGGTCGCTCCTTTGTCTGCCTGGGTTGGATTTGAATTCCCTTTTCAGATGGAACCCTGAAAGGCACACGGCTGTGCGCAGGTCCCAGTTCAAGTCCCAGCCATTGTTAAGTCTGCCCTAGTGTGATCCTGCTGGCCTCAGAGGAGCGCTCCTTCTAACCCATCCTAATTCCTTTCCTTTCTCACTCTCAACAATCTGCCATCTGTACAGGCAGCGACATGCGTGGCAGTGTACAAACAGTAGGGAGGTCAGTAGTTCCAGGGAGGTCGGTGACACTCAGCAGACAAAATGAGAGTGATCACAGAAGTGAAAGGGGAGCCAGAACAATGTCAGGACAAAAGATAGCAGAATAACCCAGGCTGTGAGTGAAGACCGCCTTCTCCTCCCTCTGACTCTTAGTAATAATACCAATTTGCACTCACCTCGTGCTCACTCTCAGTGCTTTGATCTCTTAGCTCATCTGCTCCTCACGATAATCCTGTGGAGTGGACATACCATTCATATGCCCATTTTACAGATGACGAAACTGAGGCAGAGAATGTAACTACGTTGCTCAAGTTTACAGAGTCAGTGAGGGGCAGAATAAGGATGCAAAGCCAGAATGCTACCCCCAGTGCCGTGTTCTTAACCACCATGCTTCAAACCTCTCAATGAACTAAAATTAGGAGGGTGATTTCTGGAAAAGACTCAACTTCTTTCTCATCAACTGAGTAGATAACCAGACCACTGGTATTCAGAGTACAGAGTTACAATGACACATTTGTACAAACCAATGGTTGAAGCCTGGAGTCACATGGATTACATTATTATTATTATTATTACATTGCTATCAGTCTCTCCCTGTCTCCTCCTTCACCTTCTGCATGTTGCTTATGGGGAGTCCTGCTCCCAGGATGCAAGGAACTCTTGCTAGTCCTTCCTCTGTTTCTTGCCCAGGTGCTTCCTGGAAATTGCTGTTTCCAATGGACATAGAGGTACTGAATTGCTCATCACTCAAAAATGTTACAGCATTGTAGCCACACAGTAGAGCAACAGCTGCTCATTTTCCTTGTGAATATACAGTCCTTCTATTTCAGAGCCAGTGGTGGGGAGGTGGGAACAAACAGTGATGGGGAGGGGAAACGGGGTTGTAATTATTTCTAAAGGTAGATAGGTTCATTCTGCTACAATTGAAGTAACTGAAGAATTATAAATGAATGAATGAATGAATGAATGAAATGACCTAGTCAGGAGATCATGCCTCCACTTGCCTCAGCTATTATAATTATTTTTCCTGCAATGAATGACTCCCTTCTGTCCATGAAAACTCCACACCCAATGGATAAAGAAGATGTGGTACATATATACAATGGAACATTACTCAACCATAAAAAGGAACAAAATTGTGCCATTTGCAGAGACGTGGATGGACCTAGAGACTCTCATACAGAGTGAAGTAGGTCAGAAGGAGAAAAACAAATATCATATATTAATGCATATATGTAGAATCTAGAAAAATGGTGTAGATGATCTTATTGGCAAAGCAGAAATAGAAACACAGACATAGAGAACAAACATATGGACACCAAGGGGGGGAAGGGGGGTGGGATGAATTGGGAGATTGGGATTGACCTATATACTCTATTGATACTATGTATAAAACAAATAACTAATGAGAACTTACTGTATAGCACAGGGAACTCTACTCAGTGCTCTGTGGTGACCTAAATGGGAAGGAAATCCAAAAAAGAGGGGATATATGTATACGAATAGCTGATTCCCTTTGCTGTACAGTAGAAACTTGCACAACACTGTAGAGCAACTATATTCCAATAAGAGTTAATAAAAAAAAAGAGAAAACTCCACATTCAAAACTCTCCTGAACTCTTCCAGCCTTTGTCCATATCCCTGTCCCTAAGACCCTATTCTTTGTATTGTTCTCACTACTGATTGAACAGTAACTATACATCACTTTATAGTTTTCAGTGTTGTGTATGTGCTCCTCATATAGAAAAGTTAGATCACCAAGAGACCATAATTGATTTATTTATTTTCTTTCTCCTTACTGCTTCTAGCAGAGTATTAAATATATAACTAAGCTACCAATTACTGAGTGCCTTCCAAGGGTCAAGACTTTCCACGGTTGCTTAATGAGAATTGCCGTAGTTAATCTCACAAGAGCCCAGTAAGTAGGTATTTATATCCCGATTTAACAGAAGAGGAAAATGAAACTCCAAGACATTACATAATTTACTCAACTTGGGATTGAATCCTAGTCTGCCAGACGCTAAAGCCCACACTCTTAACACAATGCCATTAAGGTGCTTTCATCCCAAAAGACACAGAAATGGTTGAAATAGAAGAAAAGGTAAAATTATAAGTGTTTTAAACTTTTTCCTGAGAGAAAACTCTGTTAAAGCACAATTCTGCTAAAGAAAATCTTATTGTTGGTGATATAATGCTTTCATCCATTTCAAAGGCATAGTCTGAGTCTTCTGGCCCAGTTTCTATGCTTTGGTTGAACAGAATCTGGGAAATGGGTAGACAGAGCTGAGTAATTAACAGGAAATAGACTGGTTTCTTCATTTCCATTTAAAAAGTAAGACAGGGGGCAGAGTCAAGATGGTAGACTAGGAGGACACGGAATTCGCGTCTCTGCACAACTAGGGCACCTACCAGGCACTGGTGGGGGACCACAGACACATAAGGGGGTGGGAGGAACCCCTAGAGACTGGGTAGGACATGGGGTGTGGGGGGAGTGAGGGGGGAGGAGAAGTGGAGGCAGGATGGGACCAGCATCCCTGAGGGGTGGCTGGGGGAGGGGAAGGCATCCCACACCCAAAGCGGGGAAGTGGGGGACCATTGGGAGGGCAAAGGATCAAAAGGGAGTGTGGTCAGGTTTCCCCTGCCCACCTGGGCCCCCAGGAGCCTGCTGAGATCCCCAGCCTGATCCTCTGACCACCGAGGCCCCCTCCAGCCACGAGTCCTGAGGGAGTGGGAGGGAGGGAAAGGGGAGCAAAAGTAAAGGCTGGACCTCTGGGACCGGCACCTCTGAGGGGTGGGTGGGGGAGGGGAAGAGTTCCTACACCCAGCGGGACTGCCCACAATTAGGGGTCCAGGGGCGACAGGGGAGACCCTGGGGGAGACCCTGTGGGGGTGGTGCTGAGGAACGGAAGGAAATGCGGTCAGTGCTTTCCCTGTCCACTTAGGCACCGGGGAGCCTTTTGGGCTCCTGGACCTAATCCTCTGCCCTCGGAGCCTCCCTCCCGCCACACAGAGCACCCCCCACCCCCACCCAGCCCCCTACCTCTACATTCGGAGACCCCCTCTGAGACCCCCTCCAAGGTGCTGGGCCTAAACCCCACACACACACCCTCACCCAGGGCCTTACCTCCAAACTCCGGAACTCCACACTCCAGAGGTCCCCCCTTGGACGTGCTGCCTCTCGCCTTCCAGGCAGGTCCTAAGCAGAGGCCCTGCCCCATGCTTGAAAGTCACTCGCCTAGGTCCCACCCCAAGCCTTTTAGTGGCTGCATAGGTCTTGAGCCTAGGCCCCGCCCCACACTCGAAGGTCAGCCACCCCAGGCTCCGCCCCACCCTAAACCCCACTACAGCCTAAGTTCCACCCGTGCCTAAACTCTGCCCCCCATAGTTGTTACTTCACCTTTTTCATTTCTAATTCTACTGATTTGAGTCTTCTCCCTTTTTTTCTTGATGAGTCGGCTAATGGTTTATCAATTTTGTTTATCTTCTCAAAGAACCAACTTTTAGTTTTATTGATCTTTGCTATCATTTCCTTCAATTCTTTTTCATTTATTTCTGATCTGATCTTTATGATTTCTTTCCTTGTGTTAACTTTGGGTTTTTTTTGTTCTTCTTTCTCTAATTGCTTTAGGTGCAAGGTTAGGTTGTTTATTTGAGATGTTGCTTGTTTCTTGAGTTAGGATTGTATTGCTATAAACTCCCCTATTAGAACTGCTTTTGCTGCATCCATAGGTTTTGGGTCGTCGTGTTTTTATTGTCATTTGTTTCTAGGTATTTTTTTATTTCCTCTTTGATTTCTCCAGTGATCTCTTTGTTATTTAGTAGTGTATTGTTTAGCTTCCATGTGTTTGTATTTTTTACAGATCTTTTCCTGTAATTGATATCTAGCCTCATAGCGTTCTGGTCGGAAAAGATACTTGATACGATTTCAATTTTCTTAAATTTACCAAGGCTTGACTTGTGACCCAAGATATGATCTATCCTGGAGAATGGTCCATGAGCACTTGAGAAGAAATTGTATTCTGTTGTTCTTGTATGGAATGCCCTCTAAATATCAATTAAGTCCATCTTGTTTAATGTATCATTTAAAGCTTGTGTTTCCTTATTTATTTTCATTTTGGATGATCTGTTCATTGGGGAAAGTGGGGTGTTCATGTCCCCTACTATGATTGTGTTACTGTCAATTTCGCATATTATGACTGTTAGCATTTGCCTTATGTATTGAGGTGCTCCTATGTTGGGTGCATAAATATTTACAATTGTTATATCTTCTTCTTGGATTGATCTCTTGATCATTATGTAGTGTCCTTCCTTGTCTTTTGTAGTAGTCTTTATTTTAAAGTCTATTTTGTCTGATATGAGTATTGCTACTCCAGCTTTCTTTTGTTTTCCAATTGCATGGAGTATCTTTTTCCATCCCCTCACTTTCAGTCTGTATGTGTCCCTAGGTCTGAAGTGGGTCTCTTGTAGACTGCATATATACAGGTCTTGTTTTTGTATCCATTAAGCCAGTCTATGTCTTTTGGTTGGAGAATTTAATCCATTTACATTTAAGGTAGTTATTGATATGTATGTTCCTATTACCATTTTCTTAATTGTTTTGGGTTTGTTATTGTAGGTCTTTTCCTTCTCTTGTGTTCCCTGTATAGAGAAATTCCTTTAGCATTTGTTGTAAAGCTAGTTTGGTGGTGCTGAATTCTCTTAGCTTTTGCTTGTCTTAAAGGTTTTAATTTCTCCTTCGAATCTGAATGAGATCCTTGCTGGGTAGCGTAATCTTGGTTGTAGTTTCTTCCCTTTCATCACTTTAAATATGTCCTGCCACTCCCTTCTGGCTTGCAGAGTTTCTGCTGAAAGGTCAGCTGTTAACCTTATGGAGATTCCTTTGTATGTTCTTTGTTGTTTTTCCCTTGCTGCTTTTAATATTTTTTCTTTGTATTTAATTTTTGATAGTTTGATTAATATGTGTCTTTGTGTGTTTCTCCTTGGATTTAACCTGTATGGGACTCTCTGTGCTTCCTGGACTTGATTAACTATTTCCTTTCCCATATTAGGAAAGTTTTCAACTATAATCTCTTCAAATATTTTCTCAGCCCCTTTCTTTTTCTCTTCTTCTTCTGGGACCCCTATAATTCAAATGTTGGTGCATTTAATGTTGTCCCAGTTGTCTCTGAGACTGTCCTCAATTGTTTTCATTCTTTATTCCTTTATTCTGCTCTACGGTAGTGATTTCCAATATTTTATCTTCCAAGTCACTTATCCATTTTCTGCCTTAGTTATTGTGCTATTGATTCCTTTTAGAAGATTTTTAATTTCATTTATTGTGTTGTTCATCATTGTTTGTTTGCTCTTTAGTTCTTCTAGGTCCTTGTTAAATGCTTCTTGTATTTTCTCCATTCTATTTCCAAGATTTTGCATCATCTTTACTATCATTACTCTGAATTCTTTTTCAGGTAGACTGCCTATTTCTTCTTCATTTGTTTGGTCTGGTGGGTTTTTACCTTGCTCCTTCATCTGCTGTGTATTTCTCTGTCTTCTCATTTTGCTTAACTTACTGTGTTTGGGGTCTCCTTTTTGCACACTGCAGGTTCGTAGTTTCCATTGTTTTTGGTGTCTGCCTGCAGTGGGTGACATTGGTCAGTGGGTTGTGTAGGCTTCCTGGTGGAGGGGACTGGTGCCTGTGTTCTGGTGGATGAGGCTGGATCTTGTCTTTCTGGTGGGCAGGACCGCATCCAGTGGTGTGTTTTGGGTGTCTGTGACCTTATTATGATTTTAGGCAGCTAATGGGTGGGGTTGTGTTCCTGTCTTGCTAGTTGTTTGGCATAGGGTGTCCAGGACTGTACCTTGCTGGTCATTCAGTGGAGCTAGGTGTTAGCATTGAGATGGATATCTCTGGGAGAGCTTTTGCTGTTTGATATTACATGGAACTGGGAGGTCTCTGGTGGACAAATATCCTGTACTCAGCTCTCCCACCTCAGAGGCACAGGTCTGACGCCTGTACAGAGCACCAAGACCCTGTCAGCCACATGACTCAGAAGACAAGGGAGAACAATAAAATAAAATAAAATAAAATAATTAAAATAGAAAAATTTTAAAATTGTTAAAAATAAAAAATTAAAATGTAATAGAAAAAAAAATGGACAGACAGAACCCTAGGACAAATGGTAAAAGCAAAGCTATACAGACAAAATCACACAAAGAAGCACACACATACACACTCACAAAAAGAGAAAAAGGAAAAAACAATATATCTCTGTATATTAAAAAAAGGAAGAGAGCAACTACATCAATAAACAAATCTACCAATGAAAATGAACTCTAAATGCTAAACTAAGATAAACATAAAACCAGAAACAAATTAGATGCAGAAAGCAAACCCCAAGTCTGTAGTTGTTCCCAAAGTCCACTGCCTCAATCTTGGGATGATTCGTTGTCTATTCAGGTATTCCAGAGCTGCAGGGTACATCAAGTTGATTGTGGAGATTTAATCCACTGCTCCTGAGGCTGCTGGGAGAGATTTCCCTTTCTCTTCTTTCTTCGCACAGCTCCCGGTGTTCAGCTATGGATTTGGCCCCGCCTCTGTTTGTTGGTCGCCTGAGGGCATCTGTTTCCCATCCAGACAGGACTGGGTTAAAGTAGCAGCTGATTAGGGGGCTCTGGCTCACTCAGGCTGTGGGGAGGGAGGGGTACGGAATGCGGAGCGAGCCTGTAGTGTCAGAGGACAGCGTGATGTTGCAACAGCCTGAGGCACACCATGTGTTCTCCTGGGGAAGTTGCCCCTAGATCACGGGACTCTGGCAGTGGTGGGCTGCACACACTCCTGGGAGGGGAGGTGTGGATAGTGCCCCCTGTGCTTGCACACAGGCTTCTTGGTGGCTGCAGCAGCAGCCTTAGCGTTTCATTCCCGTCTCTGGTGTCCATGCTGATAGCTGCAGCTCGTACCCATCTCTGGAGCTCATTTAGGCAGTGCTCTGAATCCCGTCTCCTTGCACACCCCGAAACAATGGTCTCTTGCGTCTTTGGCAGGTCCAGACTTTTTCCCAGACTCCCTCCCGGCTAGCTGTGGTGCACTAGCCCCCTTCAGGCTGTGTCCACACAGCCAACCCCAGTCCTCTCCCTAGGATCTGACCTCCAAAGCCCGAGCCTCAGCTCTCAGCTGAGGCTCTCAGCCTCCAAAGCCCGAGCCTCAGCTCTCAGCCCCCACCCGCCCCGGCGGGTGAGCAGACAAGCCTCTCGGGCTTGAGTGCTGTTCGGCACCGATCCTCTGTGCAGGAATCTCTCCACTTTGCCCTCTGCACCCCTGTTGCTGCGCTCTCCTCCGTGGCTCTGAAGCTTCCCCACCGCCATCCCGTGTCTCCCCCAGTGAAGGGGCTTCCTAGTGTTTGGCAACTTTTCCTCCTTCAAAGCTCCCTCCCAGAGGTGCAGGTCCTGTTCCTATTCTTTTGTCTCTGTTTTTTCTTTTGCCCTACCCAGGTACGTGGGGAATTTCTTGCCTTTTGGGAAGTCTGAGGTCTTCTGTCAGCGTTCATTAGGTGTTCTGTAGGAGTTGTTCCACATATAGATGTATTTCTGTTGTATTTGTGGGGAGGAAGGTGATCTCCACGTCTTATTCCTCCACCATCTTGAAGGTCTCTCAAAACAAATTCTTTTGCACAAGCAAAGGAAACTACAACAAGATGAAAAGACAACCCTCAGAATGGGAGAAAATATTTGCAAATGAAGCAACTGACAAAGGACTAATCTTCAAAACATACAAGTAACTCATGCAGCTCAATATCAAAAAAACAACCCAATCCCAAAATGGGCAGAAGACCTAAATAGACATTTCTCCAAAAAAGATATACAGATTGCCAACAAACACATGAAAGGATGCTCAACATCACTAATCATTAGAGAAATGCAATCAAAACTACAATTAGGTATCACCTCACACCAGTCAGCATGGCCATCATCAAAAAATCTACAAACAATAAATGCTGGAGAGGGTGTGGAGAAAAGGGAGCCCTCTTGCACTGTTGGTGGGAATGTAGATTGATTCAGCCACTATGAAGAACAATATGGAAGTTCCTTTAAAAATTAAAAATAGAATTACCATATGATCCAGCAATCCTACTACTGGGCATATACCCTGAGAAAACCATAATTCAGAAAGATACACGTATCACAATGTTCAGTGCAGCACTATTTACAATAGCCAAGACATGGAAACAACCTTAATGTCCATCAACAGATGAATGGATAAAGATGTGGCACATATATACAATGGAATATTACTCAGCCATAAAAAGGCATGAAACTGAGTTATTTGTAGTGAGGTGGATGGACCTAGAGTCTGTCATACAGAGTGAAGTAAGTCAGAAAGAGAAAAACAAATACCATATGCTAATGCATATATATGGAATTTTAAAAAGTGGTACTGATGAACCTAGTGGCAAGGCAGTAATAAAGACGCAGATGTAGAGAATGGACTTGAGGGCATGGGGGTGGGGAAGGGGAAGCTGGGACGAAGTGAGAGAGTAGCATTGACATATATACACTACCAAATGTAAAATGGATGGCTAGTTGGAAGCTGCTGCATAGCAGAAGGAGATCAACTCGATGCTTTGTGATGACCTAGAGGGGTAGAATAGGGAGGGTGGGAGACAGGCTCAAGAGAGAGGGGATAAGGGAATATATGTATACATATAGCCGATTCACTTTGTTGTACAGCAGAATATAACAGAACATTGTAGAGCATTTATACTCCAAAAAAGATGTGGGAAAAAAAAAAAAGTAAGGCAGAATTGTTTGCGTGCAAAGGCAAAACTGAGAAAGGGTGGAAGGACAAAGTTGACTACTTCGTTTCATCTGGGGGAATTTTGTTTTGGGGTCAGAGTTGAGAAGGAAGGGTGGAGAGAGAGTTGAGAGCAGCTATAGTACATGAGAGATACAACTGAGAAGGAGGGAAGAGGATATTAAATCCTGTAACTGGTGTTTATGGATGATTTTGCAAATGAAAGTAATGCCTTTAAAGGGGTTGTCTGGCTCCACAGAGCCGCTGGCTCTAGAAGTAATCAGATTGGAGCATTTTCATAAGAAAGATGAAGGATGAGGATAACTGAAACCAGGCTGTACAAAAACACAAGGTTCTCTTAGAAAAAGTTTTACTACGGGGGAAGGGGGTGGTGGTGGAGTGTAACACCAGATGCAACAGATGAGATGCAGGTAAGATTTAGTTTGACTTCTAAAACAATTCTTAGTAAAGTCTAGTAATAAGGACAAAGCAGCGATATGCTTTCAACTCACTCTATATAATACATCATTTTGGTATGAAATATTCTGTACATCATAGCAAGGTGTTTGTAAGATACAAAGAATACCTACATAGCTAAAGAACTAGAATTTTATTAATATTTTTGAGGTCCCCTATGGATCCTCCCAGAATTAATTTCTGACCTGAATCTTCTGCTTACTATTCCTTTGCCTTTCTTTAAATCTTAATGCATAGATTTGCATTGATAAACAGTGTATTTTAGTTTTGCATGTCTTTGAACTCTATGTAGTTGTCCTCATACATCTATATTTGGGACGTGGGATATATATTCTATGGCTTCCTTTTTCCATTTTGAGAGTATAATCCATTTGGATTCAGGCAGCTGAAATTCCCCTATTTTCACTGCTGTGTAATGTTCAGTTCTGAGAATATACCCACATTTATTTATCCATTTTTTCTGTCAAACATTAAGATTGTGTGCAATTGTTTTTGCTTTAATAAAAACACCAAGATGGCATTCTGTATTAGTCAGGGTTCTCCAGAGAAACAGAACCAATAGGAAGTATATATATATACACACACATATATTCATTCTATTCTATATGCATTCCTTCTATTCCTGAATATATATAAAATATATATATTTATGTATTTGTGTGTGTGTATATATATATATATAGAGAGAGAGAGAGAGAGACAGACAGACAGACAGAAAAGCTTATTTTAGTAGTTGGCTCATGGAATTATGCAGGCTGAGAAGTCCCACAATCTACTGTCCTCAAGCTGGAGAATGAGGAAAGCCAGTGGTATAGTTCAGTCTGAGTCCAAAAGCCTGAGAACCAGGGGAGTTGATGATGAAAGTCATGGTCACAGTCTGAAGGAAGTCAGAGCACTGATGTCCAAGGGAAGGACAAGATGGATGTCCCAGCTCAAGCAAAGAGAACAAATTCTCCCTTCCTCTGCCTTTTGCTCCATTAAGGCCCTCAACAGATAGGATGATGCCCACCAGCACTGGTGAGGGTGATCTTATTTACTCAATCTACTGACTCAAATGCTCATCTCTTGCGGAAACATCTTCACAGACACACCCAGAAATAACGTTCTACTGGCTATCGGGGCACCCCTTCACCCTGCCAAGCGGACACATAAAATTAACCATTACTCATTCTAAAATATGTCTCCTGGAATGTGGAAGACCTTATCAAGTATACATAATTCTGAGGGTGGAATTGCTGGATCACAGGGTGTTTCACAGTCACCTTCACTGCTTTTCAAACTCACAGTTTCCCCCACCAGTGTCTGAGTCCAGTGGGTCCCGCTGGGAACATCTAACTGCACAATTTGGTCAGTTTGCTCGGTGTCTTGTTGTGATTTTAATTTACATTTCTTTGACTACTAATCAAGTAGGGCATCTTTTCCTACGTTTATTGGACATTCATTCATGTTTCCTCTTTTGCGAAATGTCTGATTATTTGGCTTGCCAAGTTTTAAAATTGGGTTACCTTTTTCGTACTGATTTATTATTTTATTCCAAAACAAACTCTTTCTGTTACATGTTTGGTGAACATCTCCTTATTTGTAACTTAAAAAAAAAATTGTCTTATGATGTCTTTGGTCAATAGAAGTGTTAAATTTTAATGTTGCATTTTTCAGTCTTTTTAAAAAATGGGACATAACCTAAAAATCCCATAGGGCTTTTTATGAGATAATCGTATCATTTATAAATAATGATGACTTATTTTCTTTCTTTCTAATCCTTACCCTCTTATCTTCTATAAGGTAGTCTTACTATATGGCCAGCACATGTTTTGACTGATGGGTGTTCTCTTTTTCCTTGATTCTAAAGAAAATGTTTTTAAGTTTTTCCATCAATGGTGATGTTCACTACAGGGTTTTGTTTTGGGGTTTTTTTGGTATATACTTATTATCTAGGTAAAGAATTTCCTTCTATTTCTAAATTGCTAAGTGTTTGCGTGTGTGTGTGTGTGTGTGTGTGTGTGTGTGTGTGTGTGTGTGTGTTGTCTTTAGATCAGGACCGGATGTTTAATTTTATTGAATGATTTTTTTCTGCGTTAGTTGAAATAATTTGGCAGCCATGTGGTTGCTCGTGAATGAGTTCTGCCCATGGTATACAAGTGGAAATGGGGTTCACGACTTTGGGAAACATTATTAAATGGCAGATATGTATTATCCTTCCATTTTCTCCTCCTCATGTGCTGGAATAGAGATGTGATGGCAGGAATCATGGCAGGCATTTGGGATCACGAGGAGACCCTGGGAACAGAAGCCATACCCAGCAGAGAGAAGACTGGGATTCTGTACCAACAAACACTGTGTCAGTTCTGGACTGTCTCTTTCCATTTCTTGAGAAAGAAATACAACTGTTACCTTGTTTAAGATAGTTTCTGTTTATTTTTTTCCTTGTCACAGGCAAACTTAATCCTAACTAAGATTAAAACCTTACAAAAGAAGCATCTGAAGTAGTTATTCCAAATCCTTTTTAATTTTTCTAGTGGGAAAAAATAATATTTGCTGAAACTAAAGCTATTTCTTCATGATGATGTCTCTTTGGGAGTGGGGAGGCTGGAACAGGCCTGGAAATGATGTCTTGGAGTTTTAACATTCCCATATGCTTTATGTAATAAAAATCAGAGCTTCTGGATAGCTTTTTAGAAATTCAAGATGAATGAACTCCAAAACCAAAATGTGATGTAATACCCAAAGTATAAAAGGCCTACACTCTGTCCCTTATCTCAAGGTGAAGAGTACAAAATTTACCTCTTTTTTTTCTATAGCCACTCACCAGCTAAAGATACAGAGATTGCCCTGTGACAGTCAAAATGACAGGTAACATTGCACACAGAAGATAGGAGACGCTTTAAACACAATGTGTGCCTTTTCTCCTAGTGACTTCAAAGCTTGTCAGATACACCTATCCTTGTCTAACAGAGCAATATTTATGCACTGCTGACAGAAGGCTGGTTTCTATGACATATTATGTGGTGATCTGATAAACACTTTCAGCCTCATGTGAGCACTGTTATGAAATATACAATTAACTCTTTTCAGTAACTTAGCTCCTCTACAAAGAGTATATCAACATTTCAAATGGGTCATTCAGCAATTTCAACCCAGATAAATGACATTGCACCCTTTAAAAATGGACACTTTCATTATGGATAATTTATACTCAAGGCAAAAATCTATATGACTAATAGGAGAAAAAGAAGAAGAAAATACAATAATTACATCACCTTGTAGCAGCAGTTCTCAAACTTGACCCTGAACCTGTAGGGCTTGCTAAAACAGAGCACTAGGCTCCACCCCCAGAGCTTCTGATTCAATAGACCTGGGCAGGGCCAGAGAATCTGCATATTTGACAAGGTTCATGGTGATGCTGATGCTTCTGGTTCTGGCACCCTACTTTGAGGACCATGGACTGAGAGTAATGGCTGTTACCCTAATGATGTCGATCTTTTCCATCTTCTCACTAGCAAAACATGACCATTCTTGTCAAAGTCACTGATAACGTGCACACTGCTAAATACCAGGGTCATGTCTTGGCTCTTCTCATTAAAAAGAATATATATTTATTTATTTATCTATTTATTTATCTTTGGCTGCGTTGGGTCTTCGTTGCTGCATGCGGGCTTTCTCTAGTTGCGGCAAGCAGGGGCTACTCTTTGTTGCAGTGTGCGGGCTTCTCATTGTGGTGGCTTCTCTTCTTGTGGAGCATGGACTCTAGATGCACAGGTTTCAGTTGTTGTGGCATGTGGACTCAGTGGTTGTGGCTCGTGGGCTCTAGAGCACAGGATCAGTAGTTGTGGCGCATGGTCTTAGCTGCTCCATGGTATGTGGGATCTTCCCAGACCAGGGTTCAAACCTGTGTCGCCTGCATTGGCAGGCGGATTCTTAACCACTGTGCCACCAGGGAAGCCCTTGGCTCTTCTCATTTTGACTTAGTAGCAGAATTAGACACAAATTAATCATTTCGTCCTCTTGATACACTTGTCCTCACTTGGCTTCTGAGTTCTCCTTCTTCCTTTTTCCTTATTTCCTCATTACTGAGCACAAATAAGGGAGTGCTCCAGCGCTGAGTCCTTCGACCTCTGTTTTACTCTAGCTACACTCACTCCTTTGATGATCTCTTCCAGTCAGATGCATGACTTTCAAATATCACCTCTATGCAGAAAAGTCTCCTGTTTGCATGCCCAGGCTGGTCATACTCCCTGGAAACTTGCATATAGACAGACTCATAAGCCAACTTCCCATTCAGTGCCTCCTCTTGATATCCAACAGACATCTCAAACTAAACAAGCCCAACGCTGAACACCTGATGGTCCCTCATCTGATTTCTGCAGGCTTCCCCATCACTCTGAATGGCAGCCCCGTCCACCAGTGGACCAAAGCAAAAATTTGTAGTCTTGTTACATCTTCTAATGTTTTTCAGCAAATGACGTCAATTCTTCCTTCAAAATGTATCCAGTATTCCACCACTTTTTTGGCTACTACCCTAGTCCAAGCCACCAATATCTCTTCACTAGAAACTGCACTAGGCTTCTAGGCAGTCCCCTTGCTTTCACCTTGATCCCTCCTACAGTGGCAAAAGGGATCCTTCAAAATGATATACAAAAATGTATATCAGATCATGTCACTTTTTTATTAATTTTAATATAATTTTGTTTAATTGAAGTATAGTAGATTTAAAATGTTGTCTTGGTTTCTGGTATACAGCAAAGTTATTCAGTTATATGTATATATGTGGATATATATATATATATTTTTTCATATTCTTTCCTATTATAGGTTATTACAAGATATTGATTATCATTCCCTGTCCTATACAGTAGGACCTTGTTGTTTATCTATTTTATATACAGTAGTTTGTATCTGCTAATCCCAAACTCCTAATTTATCCCTCTCTCCACTACCTTTCCTCTTTGGTAACCATAAGTTTGTTTTCTATGTCTGTGAGTCTGTTTCTGTTTAGTAAATAGGTTCATTTGAATCATACTTTAGATTCCACATGTAAGTAATATCATGATATTTGTCTTTCTCTGTCTGACTTACTTAGCATGATAATTTTTAGGTCCATCCATATTGCTGCAAATGGCATTATTTCATTCTTTTTTATGGCTGAGTAATATTCCATTGTATATGTTTACCACATCTTCTTCTAAGCTGTGATTTCGGTAGGTTAGGTGAATTAAATGTATTTTTGACTTAACGAGATTTTCAGCTTATGATGGTTTTATCAGGACAAAACCCCATCGAAAGTTGAGGATGATCTGTATTTGCTATCACTGATTTTCTCTCCTTGTCCAAATTTCATATTTATGACTCTTCTCAAGAGGATTTTGATATTTTCAATGATTTTTAATTTTTTCTTAAACTTCTAAGAAACCAATCACTTATTGCATACATTTGTAATCTTTGCCTCAATTTTTGTTTGCCTTTTGACTGTGTTTGTCACATTTTTAAATGTATGCGAGTTTGGGGTTTTTATATAATCAAATCAATCAGTTTTTCTGAAATGCTTCCCAACTTTTTGTCAGAAAGTCTTTCACATATAAACATAGGTTTATCATTTCTTCTCATATGTTTATGAGTCCATTTAACATTTACCTCCAAACCATTTGAGATTTGTTTTAGTGATTGAGTTGAGGTCCAGATCTAACTTGTATGAATATGTAGTTACCCAATTGTCTCCAAACTATTTATTTAAAAATCTAAGAGATCAAGTCCATCCCATGTTGAGAGAGAGAAAGAAAGAGAAAGAGAGAGAAAGAGATTCTCACATAAGCATTATACCAGATGAATTTTATTATCTTTTTCTTTCTGAAATTAATTCAATCTGATTTTTTGTACAATCACTTTTTTTAGTTGATCATTTTGGTTTTTTCAGGTACATATTCCCATGATCTGTGTTAATAATAACATGTCTTTATTGTATTTATTTTTATTCATTATCTTGGCTGGCACCTTCAGTAAAATGGTAAGTATTTTTAGTCAGAGCAGAAAGTGTGTAAAAAGAAGGGTTTATTGCAGAGATGCAAGGTTAATTAGATGTCATAAAATTTGTTAACACATTCAGTCATGTTAGTAGATCATAGAAAAATAGCAATTGGTAAAAAAGTATTTAATAAAATTCCACCTCTTCCTAAATGTAAAACCAAAATTGAACTATATTCCTATTATACTTAATTTGAAAAAATGTCAACCCAGAGAGTGATATTCTGTTTAAAGATACAACAGGGTAAGTCTGGAAGAGGGTAAGAATGGTTGCTTTCTAATTTATTTGTTTTCATAACATTTTCTTGATCAACTTTTCCTTTTTCTTTCACATTAGAAATGATGCATTTTATTTCTATTTTAATTTGGATACCAATTAAATTTAAATTAATTAATTAATTAAATGTAGTTAATTTAAAATTTTTAGAAAAACATTTTTTAAATGAAGCTCGAAAATTAATTAGTACGTATTGATCCTCCCTTAAAAGGGAGGTATTAAGCAGAAGTTGAGTCCCTTCATCCTGACCTGCAGAGCAGTTTTCGTGGCCATGAGCTGTAACACTAAATCTCTATGATGAAGACCAATTACATTGACTTCTGAACCTCTCGTTTCATGGCCCTCATGACCTGGCACCTGGCACTACTTCTGCAGTCCCATTTGCTCTGCTGCCCCTCCCCACTCCCTCTCCAGCCACACCAGAAAAAGGTCAGTTTCGGAGAGGCTCCGCCCCCTTCCCCACCTCAGGGTCCTTGCGCAAACAACTCCCCCTACTTGGGATATTCTTCCCTTTTATCCCCTTCTCCTAATTCATTCCCACTCATCCTCTGTATCTCAAATCAAACATCACTCCTGCATACCCTGATAATATTTTGTCCCTTTTCACGTATGGTATTTACTAGAATTGGTGATTATGTACTTTTGTGTGCGTAATTACATGCTGTCTTTTCTCCACTAGTCTATAAATTCCACGTGGGCAGAGACTGTGTTTGGATGATCATATTACCTCCAAAACATTTTTTTAATTGAGTAAATGAAGGATACATATCTTAATATTAATTTGTATACTCATACTAACAGTGATTTTCACCTCCATCTGTATCTTACCAATTTCATTGTTTATTGGCTGGGGGAGCTCCTTTGTTTCAATAGCTGATGGTCAGAATGATGAGGCCAGGATAGAGTCACACCTCATTGTATGTCGCCTTTCCTCTCGATCATGCAAACCCTCTCCTGGGGATTCAGATACATTCTGTGGAGCACAAAGGTTTTTATCTCAGTATTAGAGGCAAAGTACTGTACAAGACAAGGAGGGTTGGTGAAATCAATTTACAGATTATGGGACAGATCAGAAAATGTGTTTCAGATTTTCTAAGCCCTGGGTCATGTCTCGGTTCCTGTCAGTGACCTTCAAATTAGTTCCCGCGAGACATTGCCTTGGGCTTCCAAGGAAAATTATTTTCTGCATTTTCCAACTGTTTTATAATGAGCAAGCCATTTCTTTCATGATTAAAAATAAAACATAAACCAAAATAGAATGGCTCTTCACCAACTTTGGACCTTTTGTGGAAACCAGTTCTACAACAGGCTATTTCAGTTTTGGACCTAAACTCCAGCTGTAAGAGGATGTTTATTTCTTGCTGCATTTGGTAAATTTGTCTGCACTTAGAATATACTGCCATTACTTCGGTGATCATTTGGAAACCCGTCTGCAATGGTGTGCTGGGATTGCCTCATGCCAATTTGCAAGAGTTGAATGTCATACTTTCAGGAATTTTGCAAGTCATTTGTGAAACCCTTAGTAGCTTGAAATCAGCCCTGGTGGAAGTTTTACACCATGGAATTTGGCAAATGCTAAAAATCAGGGCATTTCCCCCCTAGAGAGCTGACTGTTAAACATTTACCAGTATGCCACTGAAGCAGGCTTGAACGATGGACTATTCCTCTGGGCAGTTTACAGGCCTAGCCTTTAACTCTGAGCAGAGTAATCCTTCACGTGTTTGGTTAACCAAGAGAGAATTTGGAATGTTGCCCTGCTCTATGAATGATTTATTATATTAGGTGCTTGACCAAATCAATTTGAGGGGACTTCATTCTGTGGACTAGACATATTTGAATATTTTAATGAACAATGAGGCAAAATTGCAAGAAGCCAAGAAGCTTAGAGACCAGTCAAATGGTTATACCACTGCTCATTTATTTTCTACACACACACACACCTTATAGTGCATCTAAGAATAGTCAAATACTCCACCTGAGTATTCAGCCCACTGCTTTTTGAGATTAATTCTTATTTCTTATATCTGAGCAGAGCTAAAACCTCCTTTTTCTGTGTGTGGGACAGATATGAGGTCTTAGGTCATTTTAATTCAAACAGGAGAGGGGTCCTTTTCCTCCTAATACCTTTCTGAAGGCAAAAATGATGAGCAGTGATACTATCCAATGAGAACTCCATTATCAAGGATGGGCAGTGATACCTTCAAACAGAACATTATCCCCCCAGTTCAAGTGAGATTAATGGGCAGCTCCCTTACTATTCTTTAGCAGCTGTAGTTAAGAGTAAGCTGGTACATATTTTGAACAAGAGTTTTCTTCCAGAAACTGTGTCAGCTGTTTCACGTCCATTTGTTCCTAAAATGTAACATTGACCTTTCTGAGAACAATGCATGCAGATCATTATGGGTCTCAAGTTGAGAATAATGGTTAAAAGTCACAATTTGTTTTCTTCTCTTTTCCCCAAGACGAAAACACACACACACACACACACACACGCATGCACGTGCACACACACACACACACGGAAAACACAATGAATATCAGCGAGGCTCTAAGTCTATACAGAGGGATTTGACTACGGGTCTCCTGGGCTATCTGCACAGCATAAACGTTGGTTCAATTTAGCACTAATAATTTTGTATTAGTCATGAGAGAAACTGGGTGCACTGAGTAGTCAGGCTGTTAATTCTGCTTTCATCTACATTGCTGTTCAATTCTCATCTGAGATTTCATTGCATATTCCTCAGAGTCTCTTCAACTATTCTAATGTCCCAAATCTCAATCCCTGTCTCCTATTTTTTTCTAAATAGAGAAGCTATCTAAAGTAAAAGGCAGAAAAATAAAAGAGACACAAGGATGTAAACAGTAGCTTTCCTTAGGAAAGAGAGAGACCTAGATGATTCTAAAAGTGCCAATATCAAGATTATTATGTTCAGGACTTCCCTGGTGGCACAGTGGTTAAGAATCTGCCTACCAGTGCAGCGGACACGGGTTCCATCCCTGGTGCAGGAAGATCCCACATGCTGCAGAGCAACTAAGCCCGTGAGCCACAGCTACTGAGCCTGCGCTCTAGAGCCCACGAGCCACAACTACTGAGCCCGCGTGCCTAGAGCCTGTGCTCTGCAACAAGAGAAGCCACTGCAATGAGAAGCCTGCTCGCCGCAACAAAGAGAAAGCCTGTGCGCAGCTACGGAGACCAAAATAAATAAATTAATTTAAGAAAAAGGATATTTGTCCATTAAAAAATATTATTATGTTCATTTCTTTTTGTTTCTCTAATGTGTTCGTATTTCATGTTTTTATATTTTGGGAAAATATTTATTTAATTAATTGGTAAATGGTGATCTTTGGAGGAATTGCCTGAAAGGTTTAATCATGTCGCTCCCTTTGCTCAATTGAAATTAGGGCCCGGTATGAACCCTGTTTCAAGACTCTGTTTTAGAATCCTCAGTTTTGACATGTTTGCTGTATGGTTTCTATATGTGGAGCTCCCATCCGTTTATAGCAGCATACGCAAGTCTCGAGCAATCTGTCCCTGTGCAAAGGTTGTGTCATTGTTCTATCCTGGACTGGCTCCCCGCCAAAGAACAGTATCTCCAAGGAAACCTGGGGCTGGTTGCCATGGACACTCCCTTTGCTGATAAGTCACATCACACCTCTCCACTTCTAAACACACCCACGAAGCAAGTCTTTTGGGTGATCAAGCAATTCTATTCATTGATATTTCCAAACCTCACAAGTTCGCATTCATTTCATGTTCAAGGAAGAGATGTACACAGGAACCTCTCAAATATTTGTACCTGTCGAGACTAGCATGTAGTGAAGGCATCTCTCTGTAGTTTGGTTTTGTGCCATGGAGAATAAGCTTCAGCAAATATCAGGCCTGAATTGGAGTGGTTCCACTGAAATGATCAGAGCAGCAGGCGTGGGGACTGCTGTGAAATCTGGTCCTTGTAACCAGATTGTACTCGATTCACTGCTACGTGATGAAGGCTTACATCCCTCTGTGTTTCCTATGGGGCTTCACAATGAGACTGGGGTGCCCTGCAGGGGTCACTCATGCTAGCCGCGTAAATGTTCGACAAGTGACAATTTTTTAACAGTGAATATTTTGCTTATGATTTCGCCGTGATTAGAGAGCAGATGTCTGTCGCTTTATTAGTATCTCCTGAGAAGTTTTTCTCTTAAATCTGGAGAGCTGTTGGTAGTAGAAAAGTGGGTTTTACTCAAAATCTTCTGACTGGATCTGTTTTCTAGTACAAAACGCTTTGAGCTGCCAGTCTAGCTAATTCTGCTCGCTCACTGGAAATTCTATATGAAAACCAAAGAGGGCAGGGCTTCCCTGGTGGCGCAGTGGTTGAGAGTCCGCCTGCCGATGCAGGGGACGCGGGTTCGTGCCCCGGTCCGGGAAGATCCCACATGCCGCAGAGCGGCTGGGCCCGTGAGCCATGGCCGCTGAGCCTGTGCGTCTGGAGCCTGTGCTCCGCAACAGGAGAGGCCACAACAGTGAGAGGCCCACGTACCACAAGAAAAAAAAAAAAACAAAAAAAAACCCCAAAGAGGGTGATCTCCTTGAGACATCATCCCATGGTTCAGTTGGTTATTTGACCACACATTCTTTTGGGTCTTTACTCACTACTTGACCACTAAAATTAACTGTGAAACAAAGAGATACCAGACAAGAGCTGTGGTTTCCCATCAATCCACAAAGATGAGGTCATAGATATTTAAATGTTTAATGTAAACCAACAGTATATGTGAACAGACAGAGAGGAAAATATGAAAACATATACTTCACATTGTTAACATTTGTTATCTCAGAGGGCAGGGGAGTGGGTGAAATTAGAGAGTAGGTGGAAGAACATTACTAACTCTTTCCTCTAAATATCTCTGTAGTGTTGGCGTTTTAAAATGAGGGTGTGTTATTTTTGCAGTTCAAGGGGAAAATTATTTTTTTTAAAGAAAACCGATGGCAATTTTTCATTTTGAACATATAGTTATGTGCTGTGAATATAAAAAAGTGGATGCAGGGGCTTCCCTAGTGGCACAGTGGTTGAGAGTCCGCCTGTCGATGCAGGGGACGTGGGTTCGTGCCCCGGTCCGGGAAGATCCCACATGCCGCGGAGCGGCTGGGCCCGTGAGCCATGGCCGCTGAGCCTGCGCGTCCGGAGCCTGTGCTCCGCAACGGGAGAGGCCACAACAGTGAGAGGCCCGCGTACAGCAAAAAAAAAAAAAAAAAAAAGTGGATGCAGATAAGCTGTAGGAAGAGGTATGTTTTGTCTTTCGCAAGAGTGCAGGCTAAAGATTTCTTTATGGAAAGTTAGAAGAACTTAAGAATAAGAAGGTGACTCCCCCTGAGGGATGTAATTTTCCTTACCCTTCCCAAACATTGATGGCAGTGACCACTGTAGTGCGTACGTGGAGGGAAATCTGCCCTAGTGATGAAAACTCGGGAAAATGGGTGAAGGATATGACAATACATTTCACAGAAGGAAACCGTAAATGGCTAACTGGAATGTGAAGAAATGTTCAATATAACCAGTAATTGTATTAGTTAATTTTATGGGTGTCCTTTATTAAACAGATATCTTTAATTTTGATTTAGTCATGTATAAAATTATGCCTTTTAGAGTTTTATGCCTTTGGAAGCTTAGAAAGACCTTTGCCATCTAAAGGTTAAACAAAAAACAAACAAATCTTTATAGATTTTATTAATCCACCTAGAGTTGAAATTTGCATATATTGTGTGATAGAAACCCAAAATGATATTCCTTCATTAAGTGAGCCATTTTTCCCCCAGTAAAAGTTTTTGAATAATGTAGCTTTTTCTAAGTGACAAATATCTTCTCCCAGTTCGCAACATCTTTTAATTTTTGTAAGATTAAGATTCCAAGATAGCCAACTTTAGCCATCTTTTCTTTTCTTTTATGTTTAACCCTTCTTGTTCCTGTTCAAGAAATCTTTCCCAGTCCCGAGGGCAGAAAGATATTCATTTATATTTTCTACTAAAAAGTACTACCTTCTTTTGACATTTAAGCTCTTAATCCTTTTGGAGTTGATTTTGGGTTTTCAATGTAAAGTAAGGATACAACCTAATTTTTCCCCTATATGATTAATATATTTTCTGGCTTAATTTATTGGATAGTCACTTTTTTTCCCCCAGTGATCTGTTATGTTACCTTTATCATTTATAAAAGTTCTATAATGTGAGCGTTAGTTTCTGAGCTCTCAGTTGTATTCCTTTGGGAATGGAATGTTGTTGTGCTTTTTTCTGTTGCTTCTATCTGCTGCATACTTGAATATTTTACATTTTATTTGATTTTGTATTAGATCCTTATATTTTCCAACTCCCCACTTGTACAAACAGTGCATTGTGATGAACTACTTCATATGAGCCCCTTTCCACACCTATGTAAGCCTTTCTTTAGGGCAGGGTTTCTCAACCTCAGAACCGTTGACATTTGGGAGGGATAGTTCTTAGTTGTTGTGAACTGCCCTGTGTGTTACAGGATGTTTAGCGGGCATCCCTGGCCTCTATCGGCTAGAAGCCGATACCGTCCCCCTAATTGTGACAACCAAAAATATCTCCAGACATTGCTAAATGTCTCCTGGGAAGCAAAACTGCTCTGGCTGAGGACCCCTGCTCTAGGGTAGGCACTCAGGAAAGTGATGGGTGGGTTATTGTGTCTGTGAAATTTCGCTTAGGCCAAATTGCTTGCCCCAGCAGGGAAAGGTTCTTGTCTTCAACCTTCTTGTCAACAAAAAATGTCATTCAATTTTCTTATTTGACTAATCTGGTGGCTATAAAATGGCATCTGATTGATTAATACAGTTCTATTCCATTGGGTACTTTGTTCATCCTTGTGTTTACAACACACTGTTCTAGATAATACAGCTGCACAGTAAGTCCTGATTTCTAGTCAAATACAGATCTTCTCCTTATTCTTCTTTTTCAAACATGTCTGGCTTTTTAGTACCCTTTTGTCAAGTTCCATGAAAAACTCTTTTAATTGGAGTTGTGTTAAATCTAGATTAATTTAGGGAAAATTAACATCATTTTGATATAAAATCTTCCTAACTGTGAGCATGGTGTGTTTCTCCACTCATATAGGTCTTCTTTATGTCTTTCAGTGAACTTTTATATTGATATGTGCAAGTCCTTTACATTTGTTAGACCCATTGCTAAGAATTTTATTGTTTTGGCTGCTACTGTAAATATGTTCTGTATAAGTTACGTTTTCCATTTGTTATTGTCATTGTACTTAATCAACTACGTTAACTTTTCCCTTATTATTTTCTGTTGCTCTACTTTTCCTAATGCCTTTGAAACAGGGTCATAAGCTGTTCTTCTGCTTATTAATTTGTTCTTCAGCTGTACCTATTCTGCTATTCAATTCATGCATTGTGTTTGGTTATCCCAATTCTTGTATTTTTCACATCCTGTATCTGTAGTTGGTTTTACCATATAATTGCTTGTTTCTATTTTGTGCTACCAAAATTCTCTGTTAGTTAAAACTAATTTCTATATTTATTTTATATTCCTGCTTTTTTCTTCTCCATAAAACCTCAGCAATTTATGTTCTTTCTTGTATGCAGATTGTCTTAGACATTTTGGCACTTTTCTCACGGATTTCCTATTTTATTTTACTAAGGATAGCAGCTATCTTGGCAAGTCATGTGCACCCAGGGCAAAACACTCAGGGAGCAAAGTCTGGGTGATGTGCTTCAGAGAAGAGAGTCCCTGAGCTTGACCATGGCCTCATTCTCTGCCATCCTCCCTGTCGGATACCTTCCCATCTCTGTCTGCCCTTCCCCAGACTTTGAAATGCTTTCAGATTTGTCTCCTCTGGTTGTGATCACATAGTTTTATGGGGTACTGGGCTTGCACTGCTGTTTTTCTGTCTCCCAATGGCAACGGTTTGCTCAAGGTTGAATCTGAAAGAGAAAAGACTCCCCACGTTTTCCTGCAATGTAATCCTCTACCCATCAGCCCTATTCTGCATCTCCAGGCTCTCTTTTGTTCCAGGCTGCCTCTTCCATCCACTGGGGTCTTCCCTGGGGTTTTTCATAGATTATCAGCATACACCTACTTTCTTCTTCCTCTTATGGCGTAAGTCAACTGACATCAACAGAAAATGACCATGTTTGTCTTACATAATATTTTTGTTTGAAATTCTACATTGCTATGATTTCAAGTCTATTCTTCTTATGTTCATTTGTTTTAAATATCTTTACCTATCCTTGTATTTTACTTTGCTTGCTTCTTTGTTTTAGGTGTCTTCTTGTAAACTGCATAGTTATTAAAATACGTTTTCCATCCTCTTCTAAAAGGACATTTTTCTTCGCCAGTGTCTTAAAGATTAGACATCCTAGCTTTATATTTACCAATGATTTTAAAGTATGAAAACATTTTTAGCTGATTTATCAATATTTTGTGTTTCTCTTATTCGAGTGGTAATTGATCATGCTTTTATTTTCCCACTTGCCTAGTTCCTATCTCTCTGTCTTTGTTAATATAACCTGACGTTTTAAATTCTAACCATTATTAGTAAATTACAGTTCAAAGGCAATAGGTTCTCTATTTCAAGAATTATTTTAAAAATATACACGCATTCAACATTACAATCGGCTTTACTACTATTTTGATTTATACTCTGTTGAACAAGCTTACATCCTCATCATCACTTCTAGTGTATCATGACTTCCTCATTCTTGAGCTCTTAATTTTGCTTCTTCCCTGTGGATTTTGGTGTCGTATCTAAGGGTTTTTTTTAAACAAAAACACATGGATGCTATGTTTCTGAGCTTTTGCATATTTGAGAATGTTTCTCAGTTTCCATCACCCTTGAAATATGATCTTCATGGGAAATAATATCTGGATTGCATCCTCCTTCCTACAGAAATCAGTAACTATTGCTTTATTGACTTTTAGTGTTCTGCTGGGAAATAAATCTGTAACTATAACGTAATCACAATAAAAATTCACACAATTTGTCTTGACAAGAGAACCCTAACGTTTGTGTGGACAAATGAATGTGGAAGAAAGGTCAAGACATTTTTGAATAAACTTTTTGAATCAAATGTATAATGAGGGGAGAGTTGGCAATTCAAATATGAAAATATATTACGAAGTTCTAGCAATTAAAAGAGCACTGGCTCAAGAACAAATACACAGACCATTGAAACAGACTTAGTATCAGATTTAGCATTAAGTAAAATTAACATTACAAAAAATGGGGAGAAAAGATAGAATATTTAACTTATGGTATTTTGAGAATGCAGTTATGGTGCAAGGAAAATTCACTGATATCTTCAAATTGAATAATATACTTTATAATTTTTGAAAAACTAGTTTAATGTAGAATAACTAGAAATAAATATAACTGTGTAATAGATAAATTTGCAGTGAAGGTGGCCTCACTATGACAGTCCTGTTTATCAACCATATGTGTAAAGTAATATTTCAGGAACAAGGAACATAATGATGAACAAGACAGTTATGATGCCTTCCCGGGGAGAGTTTATACTCTGTTACATATCATTAAAATCTCTAAGAATTGGGCTTCCCTGGTGGCGCAGTGGTTGAGAGTCCACCTGCCGATGCAGGGGGCACGGGTTCGTGCCCCGGTCAGGGAGGATCCCACATGCTGCGGAGCGGCCGGGCCCGTGAGCCATGGCCGCTGAGCCTGCCTGTCCGGAGCCTGTGCTCCGCAACGGGAGGGGCCGCAGCAGTGAGAGGCCCGCGTACCACAGGGAAGGAAGAAGGAAAAAAAAAAAAATCTCTAAGAATAATCCAACATGGAAAAATCACACAATATATGAAAATGCACAATGGTTAAGAAAAGGGAGGTGGTGATGGCCAATGTGAGTAATCATGCAAATTATTCCTATGAAATAGATACACTATAAGAATTAAAAAATGGGAAGCATTATTCTAGTTTCAATGAGATTCAGAAGTATATCAATGCACAGGAAATATCTGAAATCAAGAAAGCTACCTTTCAAATAAATACTCAGATATGAACATCAGAGTAGATAATGCAGAAAACAGATCAAATAGAACATCGTTTTAAAAAATATTTCCAGAATTCAAAAGAGAAAGATAAAAAGATGAATGTGAAGGAAAAGATGTACAAAAATGGAGAACAAGACCTGGAGACCCAGCGTGACCTTAGCACCTCAGCACCCAGCAACCTCTTTGGCATCCTCTGTGTGTCCTTGTAATGGCCATATCTGGCTCATGCAGAGAGGGGATGGGAAGGTTTTGGTCCAGTTCCCAGAGCTGACCTGGGACTCAAGATCATCTCATCCCTTTCATCATCCTCATTTTTCTTTTTCTTTGTTTGTTTGTTGGTTTTTTCATTTTTTTACATTTATTTATTTATTTATTTTGGATTGGGTTCTTTGTTTTATTGATTTTTTTAAATTTTTTAATTTAATTTTATTTTTTTATACAGCAGGTTCTTATTAGTCATCAATTTTATACACATCAGTGTATACATGTCAATCCCAATCTCCCAGTTCACCCCATCACCATCACCACCACCACCCCCTGCCACTTTCCCCGCTTGGTGTCCATGCGTTTGTTCTCTATGTCTGTGTCTCAAATTCTGCCCTGCAAACCAGTTAATCTATACCATTTTTCTAGGTTCCACATATATGTGTTTATATACGATATTTGTTTTTCTTTTTCTGACTTACTCAACTCTGTATGACAGTCTCTAGATCCATCCACGTCTCAACAAATGACCCAATTTCGTTACTTTTTATGGCTGAGTAATATTCCATTGTATATATGTACCACATCTTCTTTATCCATTCGTCTGTCAATGGGCATTTAGGTTGCTTCCATGACCTGGCTATTGTAAACAGTGCTGTAATGAACATTGGGGTGCATGTGTCTTTTTGAATTATGGTTTTCTCTGGGTATATGCAGAGCAGTGGGATTGCTGGATCATATGGTAATTCTACTTTTAGATTTTTAAGGAACCTCCATACTGTTCTCCATAGTGGCTGTATCAATTTACATTCCCACCAACAGTGCAGGAGGGTTCCCTTTTCTCCACACCCTCTCCAGCATTTGTTGTTGGTAGGTTTTTTGATGATGGCCATTCTGAGTGGTGTGAGGTGATACCTCATTGTAGTTTTGATTTGCATTTCTCTAGTAATTAGTGATGTTGAGCAGCTTTTCATGTGCTTCTTGGCCATCTGTATGTCTTATTTGGAGAAATGTCTATTTAGGTCTTCTGCCCATTTTTGGATTGGGTTGTTTGATTTTTTAATATTGAGCTGCATGAGCTGTTTATATATTTTGGAGATTAATCCTTTGTCCGTTGATTCATTTGCAAATATTTTCTCCCATTCTGAGGCTCGTCTTTTCGTCTTGTTTATGGTTTCCTTTGCTGTGCAAAAGCTTTGAAGTTTCATTAGGTCCCATTTGTTTATTTTTGTTTTTATTTCCATTACCCTAGGAGGTGGATCAAAAAAGATCTTGTTGTGATTTATGTCAAAGAGTGTTCTTCCTATGTTTTCCTCTAAGAATTTTATAATGTCCAGTCGTACATTTAGGTCTCTAATCCATTTTGAGTTTATTTTTGTGTTAGGGAGTGTTCTACTTTCATTCTTTTACATGTAGCTGTCCAGTTTTCCCAGCACCACTTATTGAAGAGACTGTCTTTTCTCCATTGTATATCCTTGCCTCCTTTGTCATAGATTAGTTGGCCGTAGGTGCATGGGTTTATCTCTGGGCTTTCTATCTTGTTCCATTGATCTATGTTTCTGTTTCTGTGTCAGTACCATATTGTCTTGATTACTGTAGCTTTATAGTATAGTCTGAAATAAGGGAGTCTGATTCTTCCAGCTCCACTTTTTTCCCTCAAGACTGCTTTGGCTATTCGGGTTCTTTTGTGTCTCCATACAAATTTTAAGATTTTTTGTTCTAGTTCCATAAAAAATTCCATTGGTAATTTGATAGGGATTGCATTGAATCTGTAGATTGCTTTGGGTAGTGTAGTCATTTCACAATGTTGATTCTTCCAATCCAAGAACATGGTATATCTCTCCATCTGTTGGTATCACCTTTAGTTTCTTTCATCAGTGTTGTGTAGTTTTCTGCACACAGGTCTTTTGTCTCCCTAGGTAGGTTTAATCCTAGGTATTTTATTCTTTTTGTTGCAATGGTAAATGGGAGTGTTTCCTTAATTTCTCTTTCAGATTCTTCATCATTAGTGTATAGGAATGCAAGAGATTTCTGTGCATTAATTTTGTATCCTGCAACTTTACGAAATTCATTGTTTAGCTCTAGTAGTTCTCTGGTGGCATCTTTAGGATTCTCTATGTATAGTATCATGTCATCTGCAAACAGTGACAGCTTTGCTTCTTCTTTTCCAATTTGTATTCCTTTTATTTCTTCTTCTTCTCTGATTGCCGTGGCTAGGACTTCCAAAACTATGCCGAATAATAGTGGCAAGAGTGGACATCCTTGTCGTGTTCCTGATTTTAGAGGAAATGCTTTCAGTTTTTTACCACTGAGAATGATGTTTGCTGTGGGTTTGTCATACATGGCCTTTATTTTGTTGAAGTAGGTTCCCTCTATGCCCACTTTCTGGAGAGTTTTTATCATAAATGGGTGTTGAATTTTGTTGGAAGATTTTTCTGCATCTATTGAGATGATCATATGGTTTTTATTCTTCAGTTTGTTAATATGGCGTATCACATTTATTGATTTGCATATATTGAAGAATTCTTGCATCCCTGGGATAAATCCCACTTGATCATGGTGTATGATCCTTTTAATGTGTTGTTGGTTTCTGTTTGTTAGTATTTTGTTGAGGATTTTTGCATCTATATTCATCAGTGATATTGGTCTGTAATTTTCTCCTTTTGTAATACCTTTGTCTGGTTTTGGTATCAGTGTGATGGTGGCCTCATAGAATGAGTTTGGGAGTGTTCCTTCCTCTGCAATTTTTTGGAAGAGTGTGAGAAGGATGGGTGTTAGCTCTTCTCTAAATGTTTGATAGAATTCACCTGTGAAGCCGTCTGGTCCTGGACTTTTGTTTGTTGGAATTTTTTTTCTTTTTTTTTTTTTTGCGGTACGCGGGCCTCTCACTGTTGTGGCCTCTCCCGTTGCAGAGCATATGCTCCGGATGCACAGGCTCAGCGGCCATGGCTCACGGGCCCAGCTGCTCCGTGGCATGTGGGATCTTCCCGGAACGGGGCACGAATCCGTGTCCCCTGCATCGGCAGGTGGACTCTCAACCACTGCGCCACCAGGGAAGCCCTGTAAAGCTTTTGATTTCTCCATCGAATCTTAATGAGATCCTTGCTGGGTAGAGTAATCTTTGTTGTATGTTCTTCCCTTTCATCACTTTAAGTATATCATGCCACTCCCTTCTGGCTTGTAGAGTTTCTGCTGAGAAATCACCTGTTAACCTTATGGGAGTTCCCTTGTATGTTATTTGTTGTTTTTCCCTTGCTGCTTTCAATAATTTTTCTTTGTCTTTAATCTTTGCTAATTTGATTACTATGTTTCTCAGTGTGCTTCTCCTTGGGTTTATCCTGCCTGGGACTCTCTGTGCTTCCTGGACTTGGGTGGCTATTTCCTTTCCCATGTTAGGGGAGTTTTCGACTATAATCTCTTCAAATATTTTCTCAGGTCCTTTCTCTCTCTCTTCTCCTTCTGGGACCCCTAAAATGCAAATGTTGTTGCATTTAATGTTGTCCCAGAGGTCTCTCAGGCTGTCTTCATTTCTTTTCAGTCTTTTTTCTTTTTTCTGTTCCGCAGCAGTGAATTCCACCATTCTGTCTTCCAGGTCACTTATCCGTTCTTCTGCCTCAGTTATTCTGCTATTGATTCCTTCTAGTGTAGTTTTCATTTCAGTTATTGTATTGTTCATCTCTGTTTGTTTGTTCTTTAATTCTTCTAGGTCTTTGTTAAACATTTCTTGCATCTTCTCGATCTCTGCCTCCATTCTTTTTCCGAGGTCCTGGATCATCTTCATTATCATTATTCTGAATTCTTTTTCTGGAAGGTTGCCTATCTCCACTTCATTTAGTTGTTTTTCTGAGGTTTTTCTGGGGTTTTATCTTGTTCCTTCATCTGGTACATAGCCCTCTGCCTTTTCATCTTGTCTATCTTTCTGTGAATGTGGTTTTTGTTCCACAGGCTGCAGATTGTAGTTCTTCTTGCTTCTGCTCTCTGCCCTCTGGTGGATGAAGCTATCTAATAGGCTTGTGCAAGTTTCCTGATGGGAGGGACTGGTGGTGGATAGAGCTGACTGTTGCTCTGGTGGGCAGGGCTCAGTAAAACTTTAATCACTTGACTGCTGATGGGTGAGGCTGGGTTCCCTCCCTGTTGGTTGTTTAGCCTGAGGCAACCCAACACTGGAGCCTACCTGGGCTCTTTGGTGGGGCTAATGGCGGACTCTGGGAAGGCTCACGCCAAGGAGTACTTCCCAGAAATTCTGTTGCCAGTGTTCTTGTCCCCACAGTGAGCCACAGCCACCCCCCGCCTCTGCAGGAGACCCCCCAACACTAGCAGGTAGGTCTGGTTCAGTCTCGCCTGTGGTCACTGCTCTTTCCCCTGGGTCCCAGTGCGCACACTACTTGGTGTGTGCCCTCCAAGAGTGGAGTCTCTGTTTCCTCCAGTTCTGTTGAAGTCCTGCAATCAAATCCCAGTAACCTTCAAAGTCTGATTCTCTAGGAATTCCTCCTCCTGTTACCAGACCCCCAGGTTGGGAAGCCTGACATGGGGCTCAGAACCTTCACTCCAGTGGGTGGATTTCTGTATAAGTGTTCTCCAGTCTGTGAGTCACCCGCCCAGCAGTTATGGGATTTGATTTTACTGTGATTGCGCCCCTCCTACCGTCTCATTGTGGCTTCTCCTTTGTCTTTGGATGTGGGATATCATTTTTGGTGAGTTCCAGTGTCTTCCTGTCGATGATTGTCCAGCAGCTAGTTGTGATTCTGGTGTTCTCTCAAGAGGAAGTAAGAGCACCTCCTTCTACTCCGCCATCTTGGTTCCAATCCATCCTCATTTTTCTTGTCTCCTTTTCCAAGCTTCAAACCACCAAAAGGCTGCAAGCCAACTCACTCCACAAGTTTAATCTCATTTGAACTTATCTGGAACCATCCCACTAAAAATATAATAGGAATCCCAAAAGGAGAAAATGGGGCAGATGGAGAAGAAACGGTTAAGGAAGTCATAGAAGAACTTTTCCCTAAGTTTAGGAAATCTTCTCCTGTAAAAGGCTATTAGCATTGGAGATTTATTAGGGTGTGTGTGAGGTCAATCTTAAGCCATCATGTAACATGTGAGGATTCAGGTATTATCCCCTCAGTGTATTTATTCTTCATGAACCCATCACTCAAGGAAGTACCACAACCTACTGAGCAGTAAATAAAAGTTAAGGACTCAGATATGGGAAGGATGTGGTCTGAGAGCAATGGTACTAAATGATAAAACAGAAATATATATTTATTTAAATATTTATGTATTGCTGATATGGTATGGGATTTAACACAATTATTCAGATGTTAGAAATAATATTATTGGCATATCAGTCAGATTCTCCAGAAGAAACAGAACCAAAAATGTATGTGTGTGTGTATATATGTGTGTATATGTGTGTGTGTATGTGTGTATGCATGTGAGTGTGTATATGTGAGTGTGTGTGTGAAGATGTTCAATGGAACATTAATTTTATGAACAGCATTATACAGAGATTTCCATCCACAGAAACTGTCATGCACCACATTGAAATCATGTTTCTGAAGATTATTTAACAACGTAGAAAAATCTTATATAATTTAAAGAAAATACGCCACACAATTGTATTTGTAGTACACATGTATTTTGTGAAAACCGTATGATATATATATATATATATATATATCATATATATATGCTTTTACAAGGTACACATGTAGATTTCTATTGCCCAGAAAAAAATACCAAATGGAAATACATCAAACTGTTAACAGTGGTCAACTATGTACGGTAGCGTTAAGGATTCATCTTTTCTTCTTAGTATTTTGTTTTTCAAATAGCTTCCTGTGGACATATTCTACTCTAATAATTGTTGCAAAATGTTATTTTTAAAAGAGAATCATCTGGTTTGACAGCATCTCTGACAGATGGCATGCCAGCCTGAACACTTCCAGTGTGTAGGGGTCTCAACATTCCCCAGGTTATCCATTCCATGGTGTGACAATCGTAATTATTAGAAAATGTCTCTTATATTGAGCCAAAATCTGTCTCTCTGTTAAATCTATTCATTGGTCAGAAGTGCATCTTCTCTACTGCATGGCAATTTCTCAGATATTTGAAGAGAGCTGTCATGTCTGTTTCTCCTGGTTAAAACTCCTTAGCTTCTTTAACCATCCCTAGTATGGACAACATCTAGTTCATTGGCTTCTGAGTTGCACAATTATTATATGTTAGAGAAGAAAAGCTTAATTATCAGAGTCTGTTTTGCTTTGCTGAAAAGGGAAATACCAAGCCTGCCTGTGGCCATTTCTCCAAGCCCCAACTTGGTCTTCATTGTACCCTTACATGATAAATAAACTTATCTCAGAGCACTTTCAGAGGCAGCAGGTTCTCACCCACCTCTATGCCTTCCTTCTCCCTTCCCCAGCCAGGTCTCAGCCTCCTCTTCACTATCAGAATGAAATGCATTGCCTTTGTCGTGCTCAAGGCCGAGTTGCAAGGCATCTACTGTTGCCCTGCTATTCTCTTTATAGCTCTTCTTTAATTTTCTCTCTCGATTCCCTGTTTCTTTAAATTGTTAACCCATATTGTCTGCCTCTCCTCCCACCATATCCCCACCCTCACTCTAATCTTTAGATTTCAAGATGTCCTTGAAGAACAAGCTGTTTCTTCCATCTTCATCACACTTAATCTCTGAATAGCATTATTTTTCATTTCTTCTTACTTTAAAACTGCAATCACATTTTAATAATTTACTATTGAAGGAGCGAAGAGACCAAAAGAAATAGAAAATACTGGATTATGAGATCATATTTTATTCTAATAGAAAACTCTTAAACCACAAAAAGTCACTTCTCTGTGTGCCAGAGAATAGCCACCTTCAGTACCATCCCATGATAATCTTAACCAAGAAAGAGAAAACTGGTTTTCAAATTCTCAAGTACAGCAAACACAATTTTACTCGCTTCCCAAAGAGTCTGCTTCTAGGGGTTCCCTGTGTGTAAGTGAGGATATTCCAGAGGAATAGAACCAATAGAATGTGTGTATATATAGAGAGATTTATTATAAGGAATCTGCTCAAGGACTTCCCTGGCAGTCCAGTGGTTAAGACTCCATGCTTCCAAAGCAGGGGGTGTGGGTACAATCCCTGGTCGAGGAACTAAGATCCCACATGCCATGCAGGACGTGGCCAAAAAAGAAAAAAAAAAATAGAATCTGCTCATGTGATTATGGAGGCTGGCATGTTCCCAAATCTGCAGGAGGGCTACAGAGCTGGAGATCCTGGTGTGCCAGAGGCCTTGAGACCCAGGAAGAGCTGATGATTCAGTTTGAGTCTGAAGGCAGGAAGAGTTGTGTTCCAGTTCAAGTCCGCAGGTCTCTCCTGGAGAATCTCGCTCTCTTTTGAGTGAGGATCAGTCTTTTGTTCTAGTCACTTCTTCCACTGATCGGATGAGGTCCACTTGCATTATGGAAAGCAATCTACTTTACTCAAAACCCACTGATTTAAATGTTAATTTCATCCAAGATACCTTCACAGAAACGCCCATACTAATGCTTGACCAAGTATCTGGGCATCTCGTGTGACCCAGCCAAGTTGACACATAAAATTAACCACCACAGCCTGCTTATTGGAAACAATCTAAATACCCATGAATGAGTATTAGCTGAGTTCATGATAATACCAGGTAGAATATTATGAAGCTACTAAAACTCACAAGTAAATGATACCAAAAACTGCCTAAGTAAGATTCCATGAAGAAAGGCAGAATGAACAGAAATTCATATATCCGCAAAGGTAGTCTGTAACCTACCCAAAATAAATCAGCTTGCCAGCAATGACTAGAAGAAAAATCTAGAAAAAACATGGAGGGTGGTGGGGATGAGGGTATGCAATTTCTGAAATTTACAGTAAAATAATTTTTCTGGAAGTATGATACATCCAAATTGATGTCTCAATCATATGATCATACTTTCTGTTACACCCTGTAAAATTATCATTAAGTGGTCCCTTGAAAAATATCTAGGGGCTTTTATGCTAAGATTTGGGTTGAAATCAATGAAATTCCTTACCTAAATTAGAGAGGGATGTTTCTTTCCTTCAAACTTTCTTATTTCTTTTAAAACGAAGTGTCAAATCAAAGAAATTAAATGGATTTCTTTGAATATGTTCTTTGTGGTAAGGGTCCTAGTGATGCCAGGAAAAAAGGAAAGGGAAGAGCCATGAGCACAGCTGGCTACCTGTGTTGGGAGAACTCCCAAGCCTGTTAATCATGTAATACGCAGAAACAAGCAGCCTCCTGAAGGTCTTTGTTCTCTCTGTCTTCCTAGCCTTGGAAAGTGGGGAGCATCCACTTTAGAGGTTAAGGAACCTTGATCTGCCAAGAGTACCATCCCCATTGCAAGCGACCGCGGTGTTCTCAGTCATTTCCCTGTCACGGGGCTGGGGCAGGTATGGGTCAGGACTGCAGCAACAGTAGATGGCTCTGCTATGGGAAGAGTGGGCAGAGACAACCACCAGGGAAGGTTGGGCCACCTGAAACTAACAGGAGTGAGAAGCTGTTACGCCCCGCCCAGCTCCCAAGGAGCACATTAGGGTAGGGCTGGGTAACATTATCAAAGCCCGCTGAGAGCCGAAGCTGAGGAGGATGGAGCCCAGCAGGAGCTGGAGTCACTGAGGGACCCAGCGAGTCTCAGAACCTCTGTGCCTCAGTAGGAAGCAAGGGTGGGAGAAATACCCTGACTCCTCTCCCATGGCTCTCGTCTCTTGACGGTGCCTCCCATCGGTGGAACTCACCAGAAGCCAGCGGACAAGGGAACCTGGAGGAGACGGTCCGTGAGGTTCAATCTTGAGTCACAAAGCAGGATGGAGAATAGATCTCAGCTTATGTGGGCATGGGGAGGAGGACAAACAGAAAATAATCAGCACAGTGTGTTCTTTGCCAAGATGCATAGAAGAGGTAATAGGTTTCCCCAGGGCTTCACTTGACTTTTGTTAGAAAATAATAGACGTCTGATGGTTCTCTCTAAAGCGTAATCTAATTGGAGCGCGCGAGGAGAGCCCTGCAACCTCACTTGTGTAAAGGGCAGTTGGGGTTTAATGGTGAGCTTGGTCATCATCCTTCCCCACTGAGACACCTTCAGGGCAGGCTGGCTGGGAGGTGATATTATATTTGAGAGCAAGGTTCTTAACACCCATCAGGAACAGGGCAGGTACACTCAGGAAAAACCAGCTGCCTCCTACCCAGATGGAGAGGAGCAGAAGTCTCTGGGTGGTGTTTCACGAGCCAGTGTTTATACCCAGCCACATTTTCCACAAGGGTAAAGTCCTCTAAGTTTTTCTTATGCGTGTGTTTGTGCGTCTCACCTGTCAGCACAGCTTTCGTGTCTCCAATCTTGGCCACCTTAACGAGAAAGGGAGAAACGGTTAGCTCTTGGGTCAAACATATAGTGGAGGCAGGTACCCAAGTTTCAGAAGCTCCATCTGTGTCACAGACAACTCTCAGAAATCAGGGAGGATACTGTTTTCATCTAGGATGTGTACAATCCCAAAGATGACACAGACAATGATATTTAAATGCATTTCTTATCCTTGGTGTCTTTATATATTTTAGTGATAATCCTGGTCTGGCTCAGGACATGCTCTAAAGTTTCCGTATGATCTCTGGATAGAGACAGATCTGCAGTGGAACATGATATTTGTATTATTCTGGGTTGCCATCCAGCTCTCCCAGAAAGAACTGTGCCTGAGGGTTACCAAATCCTTATCAGATGTGAAATACAAATCCACAGATCCTCTCGCCAGCAACCCAACCGTTTGTCATGGAATGCCCTCATGTTCACAGCCTGGTCCCTCCCCACCGTCAATGCACGCCCCCATCTCCCTTCAGCAGGCATTGTCCATCCGGCTTCTATACATTTTTTTTCTCTTGCTTTAGACTAAAATTATTGTGGTTTAATAATTTTCTTTGGAATCTCTGTCATCATTCAAGTCTGGGCCAACTGGACATCTGTTTGTTCATCAACTTTGTGATCCATTTTGTGTTCAATTCACTTCCAATTGTAGCCAATTTTTTTTTTCCCCCACTTTGAGCTTTTCCTCAAATATTGGCCAGATATTTCCTTTTATCCTTTACTTTCTCTTCTAAGCGTGTACCTAAACATTTTGTTAAATGGTGTTAGATTTACCACTGGTTCTGACCTAGTTCTACATCACACTCCATTTATTTCCCTGCCTATTCTTATTTTGTTTTTATTTTTTAAGAAAAGTTTCATCACAGTTTTCAGTCTGATGAGTTGTTTGTGTTTTAAGTCTGCATGGCCTCTCTCTGTCTCTCTTCTTTCTAATCTCCCTTAAATTTTACTCAACTCTCTGCTATGGAGTTGTAGCCCTCCTCGTTATTAAATGTGTCTCATCTGCCGTATTATTACACTAATTTGTTAGACTGCATTCACGAGACTATCAGCCTGCCACCCCCGCAAATTCCAGAAATCAGTCGTGTCTTAGTTTTGAGAAGATTTTTTTGTCCATTGCTAAGATTTCCATGTGTCAGATAGTAAAATTCTAGAAAAAGGAGATTCCTTTAGCCAAGAGTGCAACCTTGCATTCGACACTACCTCTACACGACAATTATAGCTCCAAAACTCTGGCCCTGCTCCCGGCACTGCAGCTGGTTTGGATGGGTTTTCTTTGGAAAGAGAAAATTCAGGAAGAGAGAACCCTTGGAAGTCGCAAATCATTTTTCATTCCCTCAAGAGCACTTTCCTGAGTCTTTCTTTCTTTCTTTCTTTTTTTTTTTTTAACCACCCTCTGTGAGTTTTCCAAATTCTTCTTTCCCTTTTCCAGTCTGCAAACATTAAAGTGAGTTTCCTTATATATTTAAAATTTTAGTTCCTGGAACAACAGCCCAAGCTCCTATTTTTCAAAGACTTAAGCCCTTGCTCAGCTAGATCTAATCCAAAGAACTTTTTTGTTGCCCAAAAATCCAACTCCTGAAGCTGTCTTTCTGGAGCGTTTGGGACGAGCACAGACATAAAGGCAGGAAGACGATCGTCCTGGTATATATGACCATCCTGTCTCTGGGGAAATGTGAAAAGAAAGAGGTTTCCACTCACTGCTGTCCAGCCTGCCATGTGCAGCCTGCCTCTGCTTGATCCCTCTGAGGAGTGAGGCTGACTATATCTGGTTCCCTCCTTGAGTTTTTCTACCTCTCGGGTGACTGGTAACAAGATGCCTGCGTCTCTAGATGCTGAGCCTTGTTTGGTGTTTGGGTTCAGGTAGCCTTCCCAGTGAGGCTTGTGTACACATGGTACACTAGAATGGCAGTTTCCATGGGAAAAGGAAACTGACAGGCGGGAAAGATGCTATCAGGGGGGTATGTTGGTGTGTCTCACCTGTCAGATGCCAGTTCATAAGTGGTATTTGCTGGCATGGGGATAAGTCCTGTGCATTGGTTTGGAAAATTCTTTTTTTTTTTTTTTTTGTGGTACGCGGGCCTCTCACTGTTGTGGCCTCTCCCGTTGCGGAGCACAGGCTCCGGACGCGCAGGCTCAGCGGCCATGGCTCACGGGCCCAGCCGCTCCGCGGCATGTGGGATCTTCCCGGACCGGGGCACGAACCCGTGTCCCCTGCATCGGTAGGCGGACTCTCAACCACTGCGTCACCAGGGAAGCCCGGAAAATTCTTTTTTAAGGTCAAAATTTTCCATGTAACTGGTTAAAGCACATGGAGTAGGTTTGAATATACAGAGTGATAAAACCCAGGTGTGGGATTTCTTTATTTTTCTCTGTAATTGAACTCTATCCAATTATATTGGTTCTTAAGCCTTCAATATTGCTGATTCCAGAAAAGGTTATCTCACCAACTCGAGGTAAACTCAGTCACCCCCAGTTTGAGAGTCAGTCTGTTGGGTAACCATTCAGTCATTTGGAATATCTTCTCAGAATTCAGTTCCTCTTTCCTTCCTTTCTCCCCCAGGATGATCTAAGTTGTGGGGTTGAGGCTGAGGAAGGAGAAAGAATATTGACAGCGGGGTAAATAAGATATCTGGGTCCACAATTCTTCTTTCAGATGGTACTCCCATGAAGTGTTACTCATCCCAGACAGTCTCTGATGACCTGTTAGCATCCACTATTTTTTATTAGACTATTTTATAGAGCATTTTTAAGTTCACAGCAAAATGGAGTAGGAAGGACACAGAATTCCCATACGCCGCCTACTGCCCGCCCCCCTACATTCACAACCTTGCTCACTATGAACATATCCCATCAGGAGGAACATTTGTTGGAACTGACGAATCTACACTGTTACATCATTATCATCCAAACACCGCAGTCTACACTGGGTTCATTCTTGGTTTTGTCCCTTTTATGGGTTTGGACAAATATATAGTGACGTGTATCCACCATTATTGTATTATACAGAGTAGGTTCACTGCCCCCAGTATCCACCTAGTCATCCCTCCTCTCCACTTCAACCCCTGGCAACCACTGATCTTAAACTGTCTCCAGAGTTTTGCCGTCTCCAGATTGCCATACAGGATACAGTTGGAATCATACAGTAGGTAGCCTTTTCAGAGTGGCTACTTTCACTTAGGCTCGATAGCTCATTTTCTGTTTAGTGTTGAATAATATCCCATTGTCTAGATGCACTACAGTTTATTAATCCATTCACCTATAGAAGGGTATCTTGGTTGCTTCTAATTTTGGACAGTTACGAATAAAACATTATAACCGTCCATGTATTTACATGCTGTTGTGTGGAATAAGTTTTCAACTCATTTGGGCAAATACCAAGGAAAGTACTTGCTAGGTCTTATGGTAAGAGTGTGTTTAGTTTTGTGAGAAACTGTCAAACTGACTTCTACAGTGGCGATGCTGTATTGCAATTCCCCTACCACTGTAGGAGAGTTCCTGTTGCTCCACGTCCTCAACAGCATTTGGTGTCATCAAGTGTTCTAGATTTTGGCCATTCTAATAGGTGTGTAGTGGTATCTTGTTGTTGTTTTAACTTTCAGTTCCCGAATGACATACGATGTGGACCATGTTTTCGTGCTTATTGTCATCTGTGTATCTCCTTCCGTGAGGTGCCTGTTCAAGTCTTTTGTCCATTTTTCAGTTGAGTTGTTTCTTGAGTTGAGTTTTAAGAGTTCTTTGCATATTTTGGATAAGAGTTCTTTTATCAGATATATCTTTTCCAAATATTCTCATCTCATTCTCTTGACAGTGTCTTTTGCAGAGAAGATTTGAATTCTAGTGAAGTCCAATTTATCAATTACTTCTTTCATGGACTGAGCTTTTGGTGTTGTATCTAAAAAAAATCAGCTCTAGCCAAGGTCATCTAGCTTTTGTCCTGTATTACCTTATAGGAGTTTTATAGTTCTGCCTTTTACATTGAGGTCTGTGATCCATTTTGAGTTAATTTTTGTAAGGGTTAATAAGATCTGGGTCTGGATTCATTTTTTTGCACGTAGAGGTCCAGTTGTTCCAGCACAATCTGTTGAAAAGACTACATTTTCTTCCTTGTATTGCCTTTGCTCCTTTGTCAAAGATCAGTTGACTATATTGATGTGGGTCTGTTTCTAAGCTCTCTATTCTTTCATTAATCTTTTGGACTATAGCATTCACTTTCGATATGCACCCTCTGCTATGACCTCTAATGAATGGCCAATGGCATACACATTGTCCCCTTGACATAAGCCCTATCTCAGTGGGTTGTTTGGATTCAGTCCTGGGTGTTTAGGACTCTGGAGGTGCTTCTGCCCTTATTCCCCGAGCACCTCCCCCAGTCATTACTAATCTACCTCTTCAGTTTTATGAAGAATGCACAGATGTCATCCCAAGAAGCAAGACATAAATCACCTCTGCTCTTGGGTTCTTCCTACAGCCCTCTGAATTCCTTGCCAAACCCATCTGGGAGGCAGCATGTCCTTCTTCTGCCAGAGTGTTGAATTTTTATTTTCTTTTGGGCAGGAACTAGATCTTATAACACTATGCAGTCTCTTTCCAAATTTTTTTTTTTTTTAGAAATTTTATGCCTTCCTCCTTTAGAGCCCTTGGTCTTTTTACTCTCAAAAGACCTCCTTTCTCTCTCAAAAACAAATAATCAAACAAAAGACTTATATTCTGCAACTGAAAACCTTGGCTTTACAGACAATTATTTATGAGTTTAACAAATCCATTCAGCAACTTCACTGATGTCTGTTGTTATTGTTATTCCAGGGCCTGAGCTTTAGCCTTCTTCTCTGAGACCAGTCCATGGAACAAGTTATCATGACCTCCTGACGAGCGAGGAAAAGAAAACAGCATAAAAAAACATAAGACATAGAAAAGGAAAGTCTAGTTAATATCTCAGAATATCCTGGGTACACACATAGACACACACATGGATTTCAAACAGGAAAATAAATAACCTTGCAGGTCAAAAGAAATGGAACACTGTACACATGTTGGTCTAGTTCTCACTAACCTTTAATTGAGAAGCAGTTTTACATAGAAAAGACAACAATCGTGTATAGGTTAAAAGATCTAGCTTCTACATCTGCTTATACCACTAACTAGTGGTATAGCTCTAAGCTAGTTCTTATTTCAGTTACCTTATCTGTTAAATACGATATTTAACAAAATGTTTATTTAAATATTTAATAGCTACTATTAACGATGGAGCTTTGGTTATTGCACTTTTCCTTTCTTATCTGCATTTTCCAAAATGTTTAATGAACATGAATTTTAACCAGGTTTCTTTTCCTAGTTTTTTTTTAAAAAATGTAACATGCAGGGATTTCTATGAGATCTCATCGTCTTCACCTATCATACTGGCAAGTAGCCCACTCTTTAAGTGCCCCAAACACTCCATAAAAGCAAACAAAAGTCCTTTCCTGCCTGCTCAACCTTCTTTTATGCTGGCTTCTCCCTCAAATGCAATATTGAAAACTAAACTCATCACGAATCATCCATCTGATACTTATTTGTTTGAACATCTATGACACAGTAGGCTCTTTCCCCTGGGTGGTACAAAAATAAGATGGCTCAGTCCCTGCCCTCAAGAAGCTCACAGTCTAGAGGGAAAGGAAGATGTGAATGAATGCTGGGCCGTGCCTAAGTTGCTCCAAATAAATGCACGGCTGCTCCCTGGTCCTTGGTTTCAGGTGTCTCCCTGCTCCCAGCAACTTGGGCGTCGTTTAGCTTTGGTTTCTCCCTTACCTCTCCCCTCATATGCAAGCAAAGCAAGGCTTATTAATCGCAGTTTCATGCTCTCTTTCCAGTCTCTCAGCCACTATTGCCCTTGTTTATACCTTTATTATCGCTCCACACCAGCCTTATGGGCTTTTCTGCTGTCAGTCTTTGCTTCCCATCCTTTCATACACACAACCAGAGTTAGCATTCAAAACCACAGCCCCAGGGCTGTCACCTCGGTCCGAAATGATTCATTGGCTCCCAATGTCAAGAGGATCAAAAGAGTCAAATCCCAATTTTCAGCTTGATAGTGAAAGAGACACCTTCCCACTGGGTTCCCGCTGACACCCCTCCCCCCTCCCCCATCCACACACCCTTTCCCATATTCCCACGGGCTCAGGCACACCCGGTCACAGACCGTCCTTGATTGCTATGTGTTCCAACCGGCTCACCCACTGGAGCATGAGTCTGGGTCCCGCAAGGAGCATATCTCATGCTCTTCCACACCATTTCCCTCTTTTCTCCGCCAACACAGCGTACAGAGCAGAGCTTAGCGTATACGTGCTGTCCAGTAAATGCGTTTGTGAATCGAGAGAAGTGTTTTAGAAGTTTCACTGGCTCAAAGCAGTGAAGGGAGCTCAACACACACATGAAAGAGAGGCAGCACCGGGTAACAGAAAAAGCTCTGTATTCTGCAAAAGCCGGCACAGCACGCAGTGTCAGCCAGGCGATCAGAACCTGAATGCTGCGGCATCCTCCCTCCGGACGTGAGAACACTGAGGGCTGGAGAGGGAAAGGGAAGGGACAGACCCCAGGTGACAGAGTCCTCAGCAGGGCAGGACTGGAGCTCAGGTCTCTGGAGCCCTGGACTCACTGTCTTTCCAACACACCAAGCTGCCCCCAAAATGTTCTATTCCAGTGACAGGCGATTTCATGGTTCTATCATTTTGATTCCGTTTTGGCATGGTCTATGTCTCCAAGAAGCAAGCAAATAAACACTCTTAAGCCTCATTTATAACGTTTTCATACAATTCCAGAACCATTATCCAAAGGGCATTCATCCATTCTGGAGGAGAATTCAGGTTTGGGGAACTGTGATGCTGGAAGGTCCCTCACTAGTGGCTCAGCCCACCTTCCAGGGACAGGAATCCTGATGGGCGGTTGTCTTGCTCCTGATGGAAGGACAGTTGGCAGCTGAGGAGAGCAGGGTCTCAATTTTAGCTCCACAAACTACCACCTAGAGCAAGTGATTTAACTTCACTGAACCTCAGTTTTCTCATCCACAAAACGATGGGGATGGAAGTTGGAACTGAATGTTCTGGCAGCTTCTGTACCTTCCTACCTTTCACTCTGAAGCTCTAGCATTCTAATACATCTGTGACATCTGGGGGCCCATCTCACTGCTGAGTAGTTCTAACTGTGAGATCAGAAAGCGGAAAGCATGTCTGTCCTCCGACAGGAAACAGCCTTCTACAACTCACAATGAGATGGGACCCCGGGGGCAAGGAGACGGTGTCCTCTCTCTTCTCCAGTGACCGGGCTGCCCCACAGCCCTAGGTACAACGCAGAGTCTGTTCACCCTTGGATGCCCTTGAGGAAATGAGTTTTTTTCCCCTCTCAGTCTCTCCAGTTTTCCTACAGAGGCTGGCAAGCCCTTTAATTACACCCTGTCACAGACACAGAGAGGAACAATGCCATCAGGCCACTTGGGCAGCAAAGAGGAGACACCCTTCAGATTTTCCCTCTTGCCCCGGAGGGCCTCCCCTCTGCACCAACAATGTTGAATTCCTGGGCCCTGGCTGGGAAGGCCAACACTCCAGGAAGCAGCCCTGGGGCTGGGGTGAGGTGCAAGGGAGCAGGGCCTCTGAACTTTGATGTGTCAGGCCGAGATGGAAGAGGCCTCCTGCCTGATGGAGTTTCTTGATTCCCTTGATAAGAGTCCACAGAAAGGACTGTGACCTCAGCTCAGGACTGCAGGTTCAGTCAGGTGAACTGCTCTGCCGGATCCTGGTGCCTCCAGGTAACTTTAAGCCCTTTAATGAGAAGCAGGTAATGGAAGTGCGTGATCTAAATTTAATTCCAAAATGAAAGGCAGCTTTCAGGCCTTACTAGAAGGCCTGGAATGAGCAGAAGGCTGCCTTTCAGAAAGGACCTTTTCTTTTGGAAATTATCCTGTATGAGCAATGAAAGGGCATCTGGAGATCACCTCGTCTAACCACCTCCACTCCTAATATGGATGACAACACACATTAATCATTATAATGGTCACCACCTCCATCATAAAGACTAACATGTATTGGGAACTGTTGCCAAGCACTCTGCTAAACGCTTTGCATGTACTATTTCATTTCATCTTCATGACAATTTTATGATGGAGGACCTATAATTGTTCCTATTTTACAGTTGAGGAAACGTCCTTCCTTCCTTCGTTTTCTTCTTTCTTTCTTTCTTTCTTTCTTTCTTTCTTTCTTTCTTTCTTTCTTTCTTTCTTTCTTTCCTTCCTTCCTTCTTTCTTTCCTTCTCTCTCTTTCTCTCTGTCTCTCTGTCTCTCTCTGTCTCTCTCTGTCTCTCTCTCTCTTTTGTATAGAGGCAGAAAAACATCTCTGAGTGGATTGAAGAGTGATTAAGAGATGAGGCAGGGCTTCCCTGGTGGCGGAGTGGTTGAGAGTCCGCCTGCCGATGCAGGGGACACGGGTTTGTGCCCCGGTCCAGGAAGATCCCACATGCCACAGAGCGGCTGGGCCTGTGAGCCATGGCTGCTGAGCCTGCGCATCTGGAGCCTGTGCTCCACAACGGGAGAGGCCACAACAGCGAGAGGCCCGAGTACCGTGAAAAAAAAGAGATGAGGCAGTGGATAATTCATCTGTGAAAGGATAAACATAGTAAGGATAGCAGCAGAGAAGGAAATGAAGCCTGGGGTGGGAGTGTCTGTTTACTAAAGGAGGGGAGAAACTCGATCCATGTTCACATTTAGGTGTTGATGGAAAGATAAACGTTTCCTGGGGAGGTGGGGCAGAGGTGGGAGTCAGAGCACAGGTGAAGGGGTTAGCCTTTTGTAAAAGGAGAGATATTTCCTCAAAAGACATCTTAGTGGAGAGAGACATAAACATCCTCTCCCTTGGGAGTGTTCACTGATAAGTGTCTTGAAATGTCACTTAAAGACATCTGTGCTTATATTTCAATTTTAAAGGGGACTGCATCTCCAAGGTAGCATAACAAAACAGTCGTGGACTGCCCTCAGGAACACAGAACGTCTCAACCTAAATATTGAAATATCTTCCAACAGACAGTCAGTAGATGGCAGGTGGCGGGTTGCGGGGGGCAGCGGGGTGTTATGGAAAAACTGGCACTGTGGGAGATGTGGGTTTGGATTCCGCCTCTACCGTTCACCAGCCAGGTAACTTTGGGCCAGTGTTCTCAATCTGTCAGAACCTCAGTTTTCTCATTGCAAAGTGAGAACAAGAATAACTCCTATTTATTAAGTCCTCTGAGGATCAGATACAACGCATGCCATGCACCTCCCATGTAATGGGACCTACATGAACGTCAGGGTTCAGTTTAGAAAACCGTCTCTCACAGCATCAGTATTTGATGTGAAGCATGAAAAACTGGAATGAACACGCAGCTGATAATGACGTGGCACACCCAAGTGTTGTCCTACTGTGGCTGGGAATTCCTGTGTTAAATGTTAGTCTAGCGGCTCCAAGTTTACTTTAAAGCTCTCGTCAGCCCCACGACATTTTGATCAGTGTGTAAAGTGGGTGTTTGTTGACACTGAAGATGCCTACTCTTGTAGAGAAATCTTTTAGAAGGACCACTAAGCCGAATGGGTTGAACAAAGGCTGGTCCCCCTGTTGAGAGTAAGAAGTGGTTCCTGGGGTTCAGAGGAATCATTATATTCGTTTTCCCCCTTCTCTGTTGTTTGGTTACTGTTGAGAAACATGATACATGTTTCTCAAAGATATAGATTCAAAAAAAGATATAGATTTTTAAAAAAATTGAGCAGTTTTATGAGTGCAGCGCCAAATCGAAGACCTGGGTCTAGCATCTGCCATGCGATGGAGCCCGAACACAGCCTCCTAGACCTTCAGGCTTCCTTCCACCCCTGCCACCCCTTCTCGGGGACAGCACCTGCCTTGGTTAGTCAACACCATGGAAAGGCAGAGGATGGCTGTGTCCTGCAGATGGGCTGATCCAAAATGAAAGATATCTGAAGAGCTGTGTCTAGCGCGCACGCGCGCGCACGCACACACACACACACACACACACACACACACACACCAGTTTCTTCTACTTTCACCACTGGAAGGGAATGAAGGAGGCAGAAGAGAACAATATAAATGTTACTTCAAACTGCTCCATCCTGAGAGGGCAAGTTCTCTCTTGGAAACATGAAGATGGGGAATCAGAGCTCTCGCCTCCACCTCAGTCAGGCTCAGAGTGAAATCAAATTCCTTGCTTTGTGGGCCTATCAGTGGGTGTGGTCTGGATGGCGAAGGATTCAGTGACAAGGCGTAAAACAGCCATCGGGGGAATTGAAATGTACTGTGGATATGTGTAGAGCTACGTCGACACACAGTTATACAGTGGTGCTTAATAATTCCCAACGCGTAGTTTGGTGCTGTTCTGACTTTTCAGCTCTTCCTCAATGCCACCCCAGACTCCTTTGTTTGTTTTGCAATTGAGGAAGTTCAAGAAGGACCAGAGAGATGAAAAGTTAAGACTCGGGTCTGAGTCTCCTAATAAGACCAGAGTCTTCAGAAAGAGAAGTGAATTGAGTGAGGAAAGTTAAAGGTGTGGAAACCTGACCATGAAGCCCCTGCCTTAAGGAGTTAGCAAGCCTCCTACCTCAGGAAGCACCAACCCCACAAGGCCAGAGGGACCAGTACAGCTGTCAGTCAACAGCAGAACAAGCTTTGAAGACCAGCCCCTTGGCTGTGATTAATGCATATGAATGCTGTGATTTGCATATTCTTAACAAGGCAGCCTTGGAGAAATGAACCATAAAGGAGTAGTGTGCTACTCAGAGCTAATTGACAAATTATTCAAGGCAAAAGACTCTTAAAGATAATGAGGATGAAAGTTCATCTTTCCTAGAAAGTTTTCCTGTGCCAGGAAGTGTGCTATTTGCTTTGCATGGGTTACGCTAGTTCATGTTCATAAAGCCTTATGAGTTTCGGGACTCAGAGTATCCACATCTTTACAGATGAGGAAGCAGAGGCCAGGAGTTTCGAACCATTCCTCAAACACATAGAGCTTGCTCCTTCCTCCTGGCCCAGGCATTGCTGGTTTTCTTTGTCTGAAACGCTCCTTCCCAGGTCTTCACAGGGACAGCCTTTCATACGCTTCGGATGTGTGCTCAAATATCATCTTCTCAGAGAGGCTTTCCCAGCACTGAAGAGAAAAGAGCGCGCCCACCACTGCCCAGCTGCTAACTCTGTTGGGTTTCTCTTTCGGCAGGTATCGCTACTTGAAACGAAACCTACATTTGTTTACCGCCTGTCACTCCGACTAGAATGTAAACTCCGTGAGAGCGAGGAATTGGCCCAATTTACCACTTCGTTCCCTGCCAACAGCAGAGCCTGGCACATAGTAGGTGCTAAATAAACACTTGCTTGATGACTGGATGCCTGAAGTGTCACTCTCAGTCGGCAGGATTTCCACATGGACCTTAGCGCGCTGCCTCCAGCAGCCTCTCTCCTTCCCGATGCTCCACGTGGCCCCTTCAGGTTGGTACTTGCTTTCTGGAAAAAGACCCTTCTGTTTCAAGATGGCACTGTCAGTAAACAAAAACAGAGACGCTTTAGGCACCTTGCGAATCAATTTTCCACTGTTGGTCCTTGGCTGATTAATTTAAAGTCAGAGAACTGCAAATCATCAAGTTTTCTCGGAGATTAAATTCTGTCTGTTGCTATTTCTTTGAATATTTCCTTCCTCCACTTTTCTCTGTTCTTTCTTTCAGGAACTCCTATTACATAGACATACAGACTTTGGAATCTGCCTGCTACATAACATTTTCTGACATACTTTCTATCTCCTCGTCCCTTTGCATTGTGTTCTGGGGACTTTATTTGACTTCAATGTGCATTTATTAATTTGATCTTTGCCTGTGTCCCTTGTGCTATTTATCTCAACCACTGAGTTTTCTACTTGAATTTTTATAGATGCACTATTTGCTATTATCTCTCGTGAATATTAACATCTCTATTGTGAACCTCTTGACTCTTACTCTGGATGGCAAGAGTTCTTTCTGTCAGGTTTGCTCATCCTTGCACGGTATCCATTTGTCCCGACACTGGGACGTGCTTGTGTGTGTGCCTGTCTCTTGGAATCTGAGCGTCTTCATCCAGCTGTGAGTCCTGGCTTGGCTGACCCCAGCCTGCTTCCCATGATCCTAGGAGGGACGGGGTGGGCTGCCAGCAGGTGTGCCATCTGAGAAGCCCCACCTGAGAGCCACTGTGCACGGGGACATTGCCTGCTTCTCTGACCCCAGGACCCCCGCTCACTGCCCCTGATTCAAAGCAGCTCCCACTGCTGTCTACTGTTTGGTTCAGGAGAGCTCTTCTGCGTCCACCATGGACCCCCAAACAACTCCCGGTGGTGGCCTGAGGACTTCCTCCTGCTGGCGGCTTCCCAGGCTTCTCCAGAGCCAACACCACCGGTGGCAGCAGCAGCCCTTTCTGCTCTGCATCTCTCGTACTGTGAGAAATCCCTTTAATCTAGTCCCATGGGCTCTTACTCAAAGATTCCTTCTAATAACTGGCGCATGGGGAAAATAGCTTTTTGTCCCAGGGCAATGAGGACTGAATGGGGGTCCGCTAGGTCTTGCCCCAAGAGCTTTGCACTCTCTAGGCCCCCTTAGCATTTGGCTGTTTCATGGATTTTAAAAGAAGTCTCTAGTGCTGAGCCTACAAAACACACACACACACACACACACACACACACAATAAACACACATACAAAACCCTCACTCATTTGAAAAATAGATAATATTGATGTAGGTGTCTATAATAAAGCCTCAGAGAGTTTACTGATAAGTCCTTTGATGAAGGGGCTGCCTGAGATCTCTGGGTTGCCAAATGCCACACCCTGGACTCCACTGTCCCCCAGGTGGGCGGACACTTACTCAGTGAGACACGCACCATTAGCCCAAGTAGAAAGTGCTATCCTCTCGCTGGCTGACCCTGTTTTTTCAGTCAGAGATGTAAAGCCCCATGCTGTCTGTGGAGCCACCTTACAGATGAACAACCCTCAGAGCATCTGAGGAGAGAGCGCCTGGGAGCAGCCCCGCTGTTGCGTTTTCTTTTTTCCTTTCTGTCTTCTATTATATTAACTCAGCATATATACAACACAGACACACACATGCACACACACTAGGAATTTGGTATTAACCTGGTACATAGTGTGATATAAGTATTACTATTATCTTCATCATCATTATTAATCAATTTTGTTTTATTCCACTTTCCTCTGACTCGTTTGGTAGTTATTCATCCTATTCTCTTTTTTTAGTGATGACTCTTATTTTTAAACAGGTATTTTTGATATAATGAACTCTAAAGTTAAAAATTAACCAATATAATATGTCTTTCTCCAACCGACAATACAAAGGGAAGCTTTAAATACAGTTTCCCTCTACTGCTTCCATGTTATTGCTGTTTAGCACTTAATTTTATATTTGTAAAATAAATTACACAAATTAACACTTTCTATAACATTTGATAGAACATTTTAAATGAATCAAAGTATTAACCAATTTCTTGAATAGGCTCTTTCTTCTCATTCTGTTCTTTCCTGTGGGATTCCATTTCCTTTTTGCTGAAGAACATCCTTTAGTGTTTCTTTAAGTGATGGTCTTTGAGAAGAAACAGTCTCTCAGTCTCATGAAACTGAAATGACTTCCTCATTTAATTTTTTTTTTTTTTTTTTTTTTTTTTTTTGCGGTACGCGGGCCTCTCACTGTTGTGGCCTCTCCCGTCGCGGAGCACAGGCTCCGGACGCGCAGGCTCAGCCGCCATGGCTCACGGGCCCAGCCGCTCCGCGGCATGTGGGATCTTCCCGGACCGGGGTACGAACCCGTGCCCCCTGCATCGGCAGGTGGACTCTCAACCACTGCGCCACCAGGGAAGCCCCTCATTTACTTTAAAAAAAAAATTACGGATTAATCTTCCAAATGTTTGTAAAATACCAGGACACATACTAATGATCAGAGAGATTATAATACGTGTACTAACTGAAATTGGCTGCAAGCTTGACACTTGCTAACCCACTTTTTAAAAATAAACTTTATCTTTTAGAACAGTTCTACATTTACAGAAAAATTTTGAACATAGCACAGAGAGTTTCCTTAGACCCCCTCTTTCAATTATATTTATTTTTGGTGGACAATCTGTTTATATCCATTGCCCATTTTTTCACCGAAATTTTGGTTTATTTGTTGTGAATTTGTAGGACCTAGTCATGCATTGGGGAAAATGGTGTGTGTGTGTGTGTGTGTGTGTGTGTGTGTGATATAATTTGCAGTAATTAACCCCCTAATTTTATCTATTTTAATTTTGCTTCTAGTTTTTTTTTTACCATGCAGAAATTTTGTATTTTTATGTAGTTACTTTTAATAGTACTTTATGGTTTGTATGTTCTATATCCTAGCTGAAAACTATTTTTTATTCTGATTTTGTAAAATAACTCACATTTTCTTCCTTATTTAATAAGCAGTCTTTTCCCCTAATGATTTTAGATCCCCCTCCCATAGAGAATATTAAAACATGTCCCATTTTGGGGGTCTATTTATAGAATTTCTATTCTGTTTTATTGATCTGTTTCTTCAGGTGTCAATATCACATTGTTTTGTTAATGGATCGATATTACCTATATCTGGTATGATGTTGATGATATTGATGATATTGATGTGGCATTGATACATGTCCACTGCTGGCGTTTTACATTGGAATTTTAGAGATCAGTAAAAACTATACAGCCAAATCCATACAAGTAGTCTTATCCTTTGATTCGGTAATAGCATTCCTATAAGTTATCAAGAGAAATAATTCAAATAAATGAACACTGTATATATATTTGCATTACTTAGTATGGAGAAAAACCGGTAAGAGCCTAAATGGACAGTAATAAGGAAATCAGTAATTCATGTTGGGATCTAAACGAAATAATATTTACTCCTTAAACTAATAGCTATGAAAACTATGTAGCATACCAGAAAAAATTATGGATGTAACTAACTTTAAAAAGCAAAATAAAGCACTATAACATATATGTAGGAAGCATATACACCTATGGGTACTTAGCAATAGTTAAGTTTTGTTCCTTTTTAAGAGATTACTTTAGTAAGAGATTTTTCAAAGTTTTAAACTGAGTATAAAAAATATTTTCATGACCCTAAGTGCCTTTTTTTTTAACATCTTTATTGGAGTATAATTGCTTTACAACGGTGTGTTAGTTTCTGCTTTATAACAAAGTGAATCAGTTATACACATACATATGTTCCCATATCTCTTCCCTCTTGTGTCTCCCTCCCTCCCACCCTCCCCATCCCACCCCTCTAGGTGGTCACAAAGCACCGAGCTGTTCTCCCTGTGCTATGCGGTGGTTTCCCACTAGCTATCTATTTTACGTTTGATAGTGTATATATGTCCACGCCACTCTCTCGCCTCATCACAGCTTACCCTTCCCCCTCCCCGTATCCTCAATTCCATTCTCTAGTAGGTCTGTGTCTTTATTCCCGTCTTACCCTTGGGTTCTTCATGACCTTTTTTTTTTCTTTCTTAGATTCCATGTATATGTGTTAGCATACGGTATTTGTCTTTCTCTTTCTGACTTACTTCACTCTGTATGACAGACTCTAGGTCCATCCACCTCACTAAAAATAACTCAATTTCGTTTCTTTTTATGGCTGAGTAATATTCCATTGTATATATGTGCCACATCTTCTTTATCCATTCATCCAATGATGGACACTTAGGTTGCTTCCATCTCCTGGCTATTGTAAACAGAGCTGCAGTGAACATTTTGGTACATGACTCTTTTTGAATTATGGTTTTCTCAGGGTACATGCCCAGTAGTGGGATTGCTGGGTCATATGGTCATTCTATTTGTAGTTTTTTAAGGAACCTCCATACTGTTCTCCATAGTGGCTGTACCAATTCACATTCCCACCAGCAGTGCAAGAGTGTTCCCTTTTCTCCACACCCTCTCCAGCATTTATTGTTTCTAGATTTTTTGATGATGGCCATTCTGACTGGTGTGAGGTGATACCTCATTGTAGTTTGATTTGCATTTCTCTAATGATTAGTGATGTTGAGCATCCTTTCATGTGTTTCTGAGCAATCTGTATATCTTCTTTGGAGAAATGTTTATTTAGGTCCTCTGCCCATTTTTGGGTTAGGTTGTTTGTCTTTTTGTTATTGAGCTGCATGAGCTGCTTGTAAATTTTGGAGATTAATCCTTTGTCAGTTGCTTCATTTGCAAATATTTTCTCTGGCACAAAAACAGAAATATAGATCGATGGAACAGGATAGAAAGCCCAGAGATAAACCCACCCACATATGGTCACCTTATCTTTGATAAAGGAGGCAGGAATGAATGTACAATGGAGAAAAGACAGCCTCTTCAATAAGTGGTGCTGGGAAAACTGGACAGCTACATGCAAAAGTATGAGATTAGAACACTCCCTAACACCATACACAAAAATAAGCTCAAAATGGATTAAAGACCTAAATGTAAGGCCAGACACTATCAAACTCTTAGAGGAAAACATAGGCAGAACACTCTATGACATAAATCACAGCAAGATCCTTTTTGACCCACCTCCTAGAGAAATGGAAATAAAACCAAAAATAAACAAATGGGACCTAAGTGCCTTTTATTTGGAAGTTCTTTAAGGGTTATTTTGTTACGTACTTACCCATTGTATTTTACTGTGTTTTTATCGTCAAGCCACAAGTCAGTTTGAAACACTTAAAAGGAACACTTTAATAATGTACTAATTACTTTGCTAAGAAATGGCTAATTCAGAGATGGCTATAGCAGAATGACATTAAAATCAGAATCATTAAAAATCACCTCTTTAGAGCTGTCATAGTGTCAAGCAGACTTATCACAGTTACACAAGTATTAGAAGAAGGATGGGGAGGAAGGAAAGGAGAAGAGAAAAGAAAAGGAGAAAAGAGGAGCTTATATAATTCTGGGTTTCAGGGTTTTCTTTTCTCCGTATCAGGTATTTGGTATGGTATTTGCCCTACCCACCTCACAGGATGGTTCTAAGGCTCGAATGAAAGAAAACATGAACTTCAGTGAAAAGTTATTGTTATAATTGTAAAGGACTTATTAATGTCATTCCCCTTCTAAATGCTAAATGCAGTGCTCTACCTGCTTTGAGGGAATAATGCCACTGGTCTCGCTAATGCATGTAGAGGTTGCTAATATCTTACAGAGGTTTGGTTTAAAGAGAGGCCCATTATGTCTAGCTCCACACTTTGCAGGGAGCAGGTTCTTCTTTTTTCCCTTTGGGGGGAGCATCGCTTCACAAATCTTGACCTCACTAGAGGGTGAATGAGAAAATGCACAGGCCGACATTGACTTTGAAATATCTGACAGGACACAGGGCTGAAAGCATCTATCAATAATTCATTTCAGGTTATGGGGTAGAACAGGATCCCCGCTGGTTTTAAAGCCATTAATTGGTTGTTAGACTCCATTAAGTCACTATGGACGTGAAAAGCATGTCTGAAGTTTTAAAAGACACAGATAATAAAGGCAGCTGTTTTTTCTTCTTTTCTCTCTGTCTCTCTCTGTCTCTCTCTGTCTCTCTCTCTCTTTTTTTTTTTTTTTTCACTACTGGTGTGACTTCTTTGCCAGTGGGAAAAAAAGCTTAGGTCAAAAGGGGCTGAAAATTGAAAATTGAGAGATAGGTATCTTTGGGCTTTTTATCTAGGAACCAATAAAAATGTAAGTCGTTCTCAAACCATTGCCCTTTCTCTCAATAAAACACATTTTTTATCTTGAATGTTAGTTTCCTGATGGTTGCTTCCTAATTTTGTAATGAATACTGTATGCAGCTATTTTATTAAAAGTATGTATTTTAAAGACAAAAAAGAAACTCATAGGCTCAAAGTCAATCTGCCCCCCCAAAAAATAAATAAATTTGCTAAAAATCACCTACTCACCAAACACAAAGACAGATTCCTTAAACAAAGTCTAGTACAGTTTGTTGTAATCATTGGATCACTAAAACCCAAAGCAAAAGCAGAGGCTGGGACCGAGAGTGCCAGGGATAGGGATCGCTGCAGAATGACAGGGGACAAAGAAAGCGCAGGGCTTGGGTTGAATAATTTGGTAAAATAATGATGAAGTGAATTGGTCATTCTGGAAGCTTATTTTTGATCAATTGACATTTAGAGAACTGATTTTTGGTGCTTTGGCCTGTGTCTGAGTATCAACCATCAGCCAATGGCATCTTCCTTCTGGACTGCAGTGCTCTTACATTACCGTGAAGGGATTATAGGGAAATCTTTAAAGCCCTCCTTAGTTTTAAGATGTTCTCATTCTATCGCTGGTCTTTTTTTTTTTTTTCTTGATTAACTTTTGTTGGAGTATAGTTGCTTTACAATGCTGTGTTAGTTTCTACTGTACAGCAAAGTGAATCAGCTATACGTATACATATGTTCCCTCTTTTTTTGGATTTCCTTCCCATTTAGGTCACCACAGAGCACTGAGTAGAGTTCCCTGTGCTATACAGCAGATTCTCATTAGTTATCTATTTTGTACATAGTATCAACAGTGTATATATGTTAATCCCAATTCCCAGTTCATCCTGCACTTCCTCTTCCTGCCTTGGTGTCCATACATTTATTCTCTACATCTGTGTCTCTATTTCTGCTTTGCAAATAGGATCATCTATATCATTTTTCCAGATTCCACATTTATGCATCAATGCACGATATTTGTTTTTCTCTTTCTAATTTACTTCACTCTGTATGGCAGTCTCTATGTCCATCCACGTCTCTACAAATGACCCAATTTCATTCCTTTTTATGGCTGAGTAAGATTCCATTGTATATATGTACCACATTTTCTTTATCCATTCCTCTGTTGACAGACATTTAGGTTTCTTCCATGTCCTGACTATTGTAAATAGTGCTGCAATGAACACTGGGGTGCATGTGTCTTTTTGAATTATGGTTTTCTCTGGGTATATGCCCAGTAGTGGGATTGCTGGATCATATGGTAACTCTATTTTTAGTTTTTTAAGGAATGGTCTTCCTCAATGACCACAAGTACACCAAGAAAACCACAACTTTACATTTGATTGTGAAACCATATGGAGGGCAATGATGTTTACCTGCCAAGAAGAGCTTTTTTTTTCCCTTTGTGCATTTAACATCTTACCTCTTGTTTTGAACACACTGCCTTTTCCCAAGCATTCAACTCTCATGAAAACCCAGACAAGAAGGTGGAACAAATATTTGTATCTCCATTTTTCAGACGAGAAAAATCAGACCTGGAAAGTTGAAGTGAATCTAAAGACAAAACACATAGAAACTTACGTACATTTTGAGAGAGATTTTTTTTTTTATCTTGGGAAACATCTAGGCACCATTCTGTAAAGTCCTCACCTGATCCTTATGACAAGGGGCACCGGGGGGGATGATTACAAAGTGTCTGCTGAGTCCATGCAAAATACTTTCTTGGATCAAAATACAGTAATAATAATAAAACATCAGATGACGACCCCCTCTTCTTGATAGGTAGTGAAATAACCGTTCCAGTCTTTTCTCTGATTCTTCCATTTAGGAACTCTCCTTCTTTTTTTTCAGGTGAATATTCCATGCCCTTTTCCCCCACCCCCCAGCTTTACTGAAGTATGATTGACAAAAATTGTATATATTTAAGGTACACAAAGTGATGGTTTGAAATACATACACAGTGTGCAATGATTACCGTCGCTAAGCTAATTAACAGACCCATTGCCTCATATCGTCACCTTTATTGTGTGTGTGTGGTGAGAACACTTAAGATCTACTCTTAGCAAAATTTCAGGTATATAATAGAGTATTATCAACTCTAGTCACTATGCTGTTCATTAGCTCCCCAGAACTTATCCAATGTATACTTGGAAGTTTGTACCCTTTGACCAATATATCTCTCCATTTCCCTTAATCCCCAGTCCCCAGGAACCACCGTTCTACTCTCTGCTTCTATGAGTTCAACCTTTTTAGATTTCACATATAAATGAGATCATGCAGTATTTGTCTTTCTGTGTCTGCTTTATTTCACTTAGCATAATGCCCTCTAGATTCATCCATGTTTTCACAAACAGCAGGATTTCCTTCTTTTTTTTAAAGGCTGAGAAGTATCTCATTGTATGTGTATCATATATATATGCGCATATGTATATCACATCACATCTTTATCCATTCATCTGTCAGTGGACACTTAGGTTGTTTTCATATCTCGGCTGCTGTAAGCAATGCCACTCTGAACATGGGGGTAAAGTGCTTCCTTTCTTCTTTCTTTTTGCAGTAGTATGTGACTAGGGAAACTAGTACACAGGGACCCAAATGTTAATTTTTGGAATAAGCATATAATAAGCACCTTTCTAAAAACAGTACATTACAGTTTTCCAGTGTACATGTTATCATCACTGTTTAAAATTCCAACATTATAAAAGCAGCAGAAGCATGTATCAAAATGACTGATCCAGGGCTTCCCTGGTGGCGCAGTGGTTGGGAGTCCGCCTGCCGATGCAGGGGATACGGGTTCGTGCCCCAGTCTGGGAAGATCCCACATGCCACGGAGCGGCTGGGCCCGTGAGCCATGGCCGCTGAGCCTGCGCGTCCGGAGCCTGTGCTCCGCAACGGGAGAAGCCACAAGAGTGAGAGGCCCGCGTACCGCAAAAAAAAAAAAAAAAAAAAAAAAAGACTGATCCGTACAATGCAATGACGCAGCCGCAGTTCACAGCCACTTGAGATACATTCTTGAACAGGACGGGAAAGGTAATACAGGCATGGATATGGATGTTGTTGCTGGAATCTGGTGCCAAATGATTCTGGCTTCACTATTGCCATGGTGGAAACTGTGGCTCAGGTGACTCAGGGACTATGAAAATGAACCTTCAAAATCCCAGAAGTAAAACACAGACGCCTTCAAGCTTTCTGTAATCACTGTGTTTGTTTTCTTTTCCCACCACCACGGCTGTTTGTGGCAGGAGGGCTCTCCAAAGCAAAGGCAAAGAATTGTGTTGAATATACTTAGAACTCACTATATATCTGAGCTCTTGCTCCATTCCTCTGCATACGAGATGTCCCAGAAGGGTGTCTACTTGAATCCAGTGGTTTCCAAAAATCTATTTTGAATTGCCTTATTTTTTCACAGGTCTCAATTTCCTAATAATTATTATTATGACTTCTATCATGAATATCGGAGTATGTGCACGAGCATGCAGTTAAAATAAAGAGATCTCTGATACAGGAGTTCGGTCCTATTTTCAGAGGGCAAAACAGAGGCCCAGAGAACTTCAATGAATTATCCAAGGTCATGACTTGTAGGTCACAAAATCTCCAAGCGTTCTCACTCTTGCATTTTTTTCTCTATACAATATGAATTGTCCGTCCAGTCACCTTGAACCCTGCTTATAATCCAAAGAGTACTATCGGTCTTCAAAGTAGTAGTTCAATCGTCTCCATTGGAATATAATATATTTAAATGAGCTTTTGGATGTGTGCCCGGGTGCGTGTGTGTATATAAATTCAGTCTTGCAAATGACCAACTCTACAAGGCAACTTTGAACTTCACAGAGCTGTAAGTAGGCTTATTATTGTCATTTTCTAGGTGTGAAGTAACATAATTGAAGGAATTCATCTTTTGTATTTGTGTCCAAGAAACGATGTCAAGAACAACGGGATCTCAGATCTGCTCCAGATCTATGATTATGTGTGATTTAAACTTTCTTATGATAAAGGTACAGGAGAGAAGGGTGAGCAAGTCATGGAACACGGGGAGAGTAAGAGGAGGGCACGCATCTCTCTCTAGAAAAAGCCTCTCTTTGGTAGAAAGTTAGGAGGTCTCCCACTGTTCTTTTTCTACATAAAATACAACTCTTAACGAAAACAACAAGGTATAAATATTAACTAGGCCTAGTATGAAATTATGTATAACTAGGTACCATCCAAGTAAAGTAAGGTACAAACATATACACAAACTGTCCTTTAGGTGGATAATTTTTTTAATAAATTTATTTATTTTATTTATTTATTATTTTTGGTTGCGTTGGGTCTTTGTTGCTGCGCGCGGGCTTTTCTCTAGTTGGGGTGAATGGGGTCTACTCTTCCTTGCGGTGCGCAGGCTTCTCATTGTGGTGGCTTCTCTTGTTGCGGAGCACGGGCTCTAGGCGCATGGGCTTCAGTAGTTGTGGCTCGCAGGCTCAGTAGCTGTGGCTCACGGGCTCTAGAGAGCAGGCTCAGTAGTTGCGGCGCACGGGTTTAGTTGTTCCGCGGCATGTGGGATCTTCCTGGACCAGGGCTCGAACCTGTGTCCCCTGCACTGGCAGGTGGATTCCTAACCACTGTGCCACCAAGGAATCCCTAGGTGGATATTTTTTAAAGTGTTTTGAAGGAAACCCACTGGCTCCTTTAAATGCCTGGTATACAAGAAGCTTCTTAACCTACTGGAAACCAACCACAGGTCGCAATAACAGCACCAAATCTCTTTTGAGACCCTTGAACACTGGCTCTGAACTCTGATATGACAGGATTGGGCAAAGGAAACAGGTGAGGCAAAAAGAAAATTTTTCTGATTGGAATAATAATCATAATTTTTTTGTAGCGTCAAGAGATTTTATGCATCACAGGTGTTGATAATTTTATTTTTCCAATTGAAGAAAACTGAGTGGGAGAGAACTGCCTTGGGGAACAAAAAGTCACTTTTCTCTGTTCTAAAGTGAAGAGAGGTTAAATAACCCAGTGGGCAATTCTGAGTGCACAGAAATGGTTACTTTATAAACAGGTAACAGGAGTGAAGCAATGGGTCTGGGGCTTCTTTTGCACACGTTAAGAAACCTCACAAAGAATCAATAAAACCCGAACAATGGTTTTGCAAAATAACTGCACTTTTTTGGTTTCCTGCTATCTTGAAAATACAGTTTTACGTTCTGACAGTTCTTAGCATCTATACATGTTTTATCATGCATCCCTCCTTAAATTTTAATATAAACATTTGCTTCTGCTCTGCTGTGAATTTTTAAAAATTACTTCATAAAGCTCTTTGAAGACCAAATTGATCTGGAGCACCTGGAACTGAATGGAATTGAGATGAAGAAAACTTTGTTCTTATTTGACATCCGGTTCTGGGTGACATAAATTTTCTTTTCTGCAGAAGACTGTTCATTGAGTTATTAATTCCAAGTCATATATTTATCAAATCTGATCATTACACAAGCCACAAATTTTGTTTTAAAAAATGCAATGAATTAATACAATGAATTAGCAGATGTATTAATTCCATTAACCTTTTAGTATATCCCCTTCTATTCTTTGGTTCCACGCGTAATTCTGTAAATAAATTATATACACACAATACATAACCACATATGTATGTAACCTGTACTAATTAGATCATTCTGTACATTGTTTTGAAGCTTCTTATTTTTTTATTTTTTATTTATTTATTTTTTTTTTGCGGTACATGGGTCTCTCACTGCTGTGGCCTCTCCCGTTGCGGAGCACAGGCTCCGGACGCGCAGGCTCAGCGGCCATGGCTCACAGGCCTAGCCACTCCACGCATGTGGGATCTTCCCGGACCGGGGCACGAACCCGTGTCCCCTGCATCGGCAGGTGGACTCTCAACCACTGCGCCACCAGGGAAGCCCCACCCTATTTTAATGATTAATATTTTATAATATAAATATTGTAGGCTGAATGGTGGCCCCCTAAAACAGCGGTCCCCGACCTTTTTGGCACCAGGGACAGGATTCGTGGAAGACAGTTTTTCCACAGCTGAGGGCGGGGCGGGGGTGTGTGGGTGATGGTCCAAGTGGTAATGCCAGCGATGGCGAGCAGCAGATGAAGCTTTGCTCGCTTGCCTGCTGCTGACCACCTGCTTTGCGGCCCCGGTTCATAACAGGCTGCGGACCTGCTGCGGTCTGCAGCCCAGGGGTTGGGGACCCCAGCAAAAAATATGTCCATTTCCTAATCTCTGGAATTTGTGAATATCACCTTACTGATAGGGTAAATGTCACCTTACATGGTAAAAGCTATGATTAAGTTAAAGATTTTTGAGAGAAGCTTATCCTTGATCATCCCCATGGGTCATAAATCCAATGACAAGTATTCTTATAGGGGTGCAGAGGAAGATTGGAGACATACATAGAAGAAAAGGCAGAAAATGGAGTGATAGGACCACAGCCCAGGAGTGCCAGGGCAGCTACCAGAAACTAGAAGAGGCAAGGAATGGATTCTCCCATTTAGCCCCTACCTGCACCCTGGAGGGAACATAGCCCTGGAGGATTTCAGACTTCTTGTCTCCAGAACTGTGAAAGAATAAATGTCTGTCATTCTAAGTCATGAAGTTTGTGGTAATTGGTTACAGCAACCTTAAGAGACAAATACAGTGCACTAATATCTAGACATGAAAATACTCATTCATTCTTTACTCTTAATATTTTTCCAATCCAGAGCCATTTTAGATTTGTTTTGTCAAAGTGTAATGAAAAATAAAATTATATTCTGATGCTAACTAGATAATGTTAAATGTGTAAAGTAAATTGGTGACACTAATCCTTACACAAGGCAACATGGTATGGCTTTTAGATATTCTTCTTTTATGCCACTTAATAAGGCTTTGAGTTTTCTTCATATGGGCTTTGTCATTGAGTTTAAGTTTTTTGGTAAGTACACTATACATCATTGCTAATATAACTGAGTGTGATTTTATTTCTGCCATTGTATGTTCTAAGCCGGTGTTGTCTAATAGAACTTCCTGTGATGATGGAAATGTTCTGTATTTGCACTGATCAATAAGCCTGCCACCACTCATGGGGCTATTGAACATTTGAAATGGAGTTAGTGTCATTGAGGAACTGAATTTTTACATTTTATTTCATTTTAATTAATGTAAATTTAAATAGTCACACCTGGCTAGTGGCTTCAATATGGGAAAAAAATATACTCCTAAGTGATTATCAATGCTTTGTAGCAAGATGATTTAAGGCAGTATAGTAAAAGTGGTTAAGAGCCTGGGCCCTGGAGTTATGCGATCTGTGTTTATATCTTAGTGCCACCATTCTTAGCTCAGTAGACTTATGCTGGGCAACAACCCTAAGTACTGGTCTGCAGGGCAGAGGGGGAGATGGAGGAATCCTGAGGAAAGTAAGCATTGTCATATGGGGGACCTGCATCATCTGAGGCTTCATCAGAGTCTCCATATGGGTCACATTTTCCTGTTTCTTTGTATGTCTAGTAATTTTGGATAGCATACTGAACATTGTGAAAGATGTATTTAGGAGACTATACACTCTGTTATATTCCTCTAAAGAGCTTCGGTTTTTGTTTTTGTTTTTTGCTTTGTTTTAGCAGGCATTCAATTTGCCTGGGCTCAAACTCCAAACTCTTTCTCCCCTAGGCGAGAGGCAGTTAAAATCTCTCTTTTGTAATTTTATTCTTAGCTGGGCTATTTCGAGTCAGCCTATATATTTGTAGTTCAAAGGTTTACACATAAAAAACTGTGACTCCTCTTCTCTGGCTCATTCTTTGTTAGGATATTTCTGACCTGCTGTGATCATACTCTGGTTCTTCCAGCCAGTAAGAATGAGAGTTTCTAGTGTAAGCTTGTGGGTTTCTGTCTAGGTTTTAGCAGCTTCACATGGTGCTGACTGGAGTCTTCCCACAGGCAAAGAACAGTAAAAATAGAAAACACTTGGTCCAATTCCCTTCCTTCAAGCATCCAGTCTCCTACAGTTTCTCCCTGTTTGCAGTACCTCTCCAGTACCTCCATGAAGTTGTTTTAAAAATTTTGTCCAGAGCTTACAGTTTTCTATAGGAGATTTGGTCTCATAGGAGCCACTCTGCCATTCCTGAAAAAGTAATCTGTTTCTCAAATGTTAAAAATAATTTGTGTAGAAAAACATCTAGTCCCAAAACTTAGGTTGCAAGTGAGTTCGTTGGGGAAGGAAAAGGAGACTCTGGAGAGAAGAATATAATTTTTGAATCAATGTCTGTATCTTTCTCTTTTATGAATATAGGTTTTTTTGTACTTCAATTTTTGATGAATTATATGTTTTCAGTCATGGATTTTTATCTAGATTGGGTCTGGTAAATGTTTCCTTGGGCAAGTAATTTAACATCTCTGAGCTCCTTCATCTTTGTTAACAGGGTTGATCATGCCCCTGTAAGGAAGAGACTGAAATATTAGACACTCCATAAGTGTCCATTTTCCCGTATCAACTCATTATCACATGACTTATTCAAGTGTAACGACAGCACTTTATTCATCTTGGAAGCCACCAATCTGGATCATTTTTGTTGCCACATAAATGTTTGTAAAATAAATAAATAAATAAATAGACTCATGAATGTAGACAGCATTAAGATAAAATTCATACATGTATTAAGCTATTGTTTCAATGTAGGGATGTTTTATTTCTCTGTCCACAGACTGAAATCTACTATGTTAATACCCATGTTCATAGAGATGAAGCGACACCCACTTAATTTTGACAGTAAACTATTTAGAACCGGCACTTCCATTTTTATGGTCTTTGTATACTCCTTAATACTATATAAATAAATAAATATAATTTTATGTACCTATTAAATAATAGTTACATTAAAAAGTTCTGCAGAAATACCTTGGTCTAAAATCAGGTTTCTTTGCTAGGTAATAAAAATATTTTCCCTGGAGCCATTTCTGGGGAAGTGTTATAATAGTCTAAAATCCAACCATTGCCTTGTATAACTAATAAAAGATTTTGTAGTTGTAGGTCCTTACGAATGAAGTGAATTATATTAAGTATTGTGGAGAACATTTTCCTTGAGTGAAGAAAGCTGTTTATGTAACTAAGTTCTCAATTATGAGAAGGCCATGCAGATCTCAGCTTAAACCTGCAGGTGATGGAAGCAACTGCAGTTTTAGCAGTTGGAGGGATGAGTTTGCTCTTGGGTAAAATATTTTGCTGTGGTCGTTTATTTAAATAATTTAAATCTGGTTCTCAGCCCTCACCAAACTGAATGACAGAATGTTTAATTATTCTTCAAAACTGGGCTTTGCTCCAATTCCATTTCAGTGTGAAATAAATCCAGGCTAAGGTCTCGTCTGTCTTGTCCCAATACACCCATTTATGCAACCATCACTTTTGGCATTCTGACCCAGGAAGACACACAGCAGTGCTGAGAATAAAGCACCTACTATGTGTTGTGGCACGTGCTGGGTACTGTGGGAGATTTTGGGGGGAAAAAAACCCAACAGGGCATAACCCTTGAAGTCCAGGAAGAATTCCAGGGTCAAAAATGTACAATTTACAGCCTTTTGGATGTAAATGTTACTCTGAGAGTAGCTACAACCAGTATCAAATGGAAGGCTGTCTGTAAAAAGCAGAACCGTGGAACGTTTAGAAAAAAGTAATGAAAATGGCAGAAAATTCAGTTCTCAGCAGAATCCTGTCAACAGGAGAAATGCTATTTCCACAAATTCCTGAGTGGAGGAAGGCGTGCAGAGGGCCTCCCGGGCCATCCATAAAACATGAAACCAAGAACAGAGCAGATGAAGAAAGTTTTCTATTTTCTTTCTGACTTAGCCTTAACTTGTGGTTTACGTAAAAAAAAAAAGACTACGCTCTTCTTGGGGCCATTACAGGGCTGTGCAGCTATGTGCTTGCACTGACATTGTTTATTTCAGAACATCTGTGCCATAATTTTTGGTCATGCCTGTGGAATAAATGAGGTCATCTCTTTGGATGTTTATATAGCTGAGAAATAATCAAAACCAATGCACCAGAAATGGATTCCCTTTCCCAGATTTTTAAGCACTTTTGCCCTTTTCATATCACCACTAAAGTTTGCTCAACCCAGCAACAAAATGGTTGTTGAATTAATTAATGAGCATCATCTCTCTCTAAACTTTGCCAGTCTTGCCCCTTCTCTCTCAACACGCATACACACACACACACACACAGTACAAAGCATAAAAGAAAGATAAACAATGTGGAATTACAATGAGCTGAGTTCTAGACCTGGTGCTGTCATCAGTTACTTCTGGCACCTCAGGCAGATCCATCCCCCCACCTGTCACCAGGGTCAACTGTCTTTGTTCCTCATCTCCTTAAAATCCTTCTTTGACTTCCCATCATGTACAAGGCAAAGTCCATAAGATCCTTCACGTTGTGGCCCCTGCCTACCTTTCCAGAATCATCTCTCACAATTCCACTAAAATGGACCCTGTTAGTAACCACTCTTCACTACTTACAACCTTCCATTTAGACATGCTCTTTCTTCCCTCCCTGTCCTTTTTGCATACGCTTTCACCTGAGTGAATGTCGTCACCTTGTCTGTCCATCCTCCTTCTCCCTCAGCACATCAACCACATCCGTAAAGCCATTGAGTTGTAGCTACAGTTGACACAAAGGCAGCTCAAGGTCGAGAATGGGTACAATACTGCCGATCAGTGATTGTGGTTTTCTTTAAACTGGGAAAGGCTGTGCTCTCAGATGGCAGGATCAGTGCATCCATTTGACATGAGGAATTAGAAGTTTTCTTCTTGGTACCTACAACCTTTGGACATCTTCAACCTCTTTATCTACTTCCACGTTTTTTTTTCTTTTGTTCTTTTCTTTCTCTCTCTTTCTTCCCTTCTTTCCTTCTTCCCTCCCTCACTTCCATATTCCTCCCTTCCTTTCTTGCTTTGGTCCTAGTCATGTTGGAAAGGATTAATACAACCAGGACAAGCCTCAGTGGCAGTGAGATGATCTATGCCTTGGGTCATGCATTATTTGGATACTCCTGAGACGTAGAGTTCTCATCCTAGTGGTCATTGTACTTCTTCTCTTGAAGGACTAGCTTCTCCACCAGCCTCTTTCTAGAAGCACACGCCTGAAGGCAAATTATTCTGAAACGGTCCCTCTCAGTGTCTATCCTCCTTTCTACTCTACCCTCCCAGAAAAGACACTGATGGAAATAATCCAAGAAAACTTCAAACAGAGAAAAAACCCTATAGCGCAGTTGAGGTTTGGGAAGCATGCCCACTGCATGCCCTAAGTTTTGAGGAGTTCCTTCTATCTACAGTGTAGGTGGGCTCATGCTGAAGGAAGTTGTTAAGCCGTGCCTTTTCCTCCCCAGAAAGTGATGCAGAGTAGAGGGACCAGAGGGTTATTTTACCAGTGACTCCAAATCAGAAGGAGGAAGAGTTACATGTGACAGTGGTTCCACTAAAAGACAAGGGCAACCCTATTACCAGTGGGGACCAACATTTGTTGGTGGCTTCTGAAAGGACCAGTAGACCCTCACGAAGTAGAAAGCCTGGGGATAGCAGGCTTTATTACCTGGCCCAACTTCTCGATAATAGGAGAGCCACTTCTTATAAAACTAGACATTCTTCCATGCCCAGGGTGGCAGGAATCTTGACATGGCCAAGCCACATGCTTGGAGCAGAGAACTAGGAAATCAGACCTCATGCCCAGCAGGTTTACCAAACTCTGAGGAGGAGGCCACTTGAAGAGATGACCCTTCCTCCTAGACTGCTCTTGACTTCAACCTCTGTAGACCTTTAGTGCCGGATTGCTGAACTGACATGGCTGCTTATACTACCAGGCTTTGATCTTAAGACTGAAGAGGAGAATTCTAACAAGTAGCCAGGTAAACTGCAAGGGACCCACCCAGAATCTTTTGAAGGTCATAGCAAGCTAGGACAGGGCCGTGCGTGAGTGAGTTAGAATACAGAGGCCCTTTGGGGAGATGCCCTCACTGTTCATCACAGCTTAGCAGGCAGATCAGGGGTTGGGTTTCAGCCCCACTCACCACTTCCACCGGGGGCCTTTGAGCAGGGTGGCCCTGCGAAGAAGACTTGCCCTCTTTCTAACATAACAGGAAACAAACAAATAAGATAAGGCCTACCAAAAACTCATTCGCATCTAAGTAGGAGACAAATATCACCCACAAGAAATAGAACATGAGCATACTTTTACAAGAGATTTACCACAGGTGACTTTTTGCATTTTTATTATATAGGCAGTGATTCATGGTCAAAAGTAACAAGAATTAGGAAATACTGATAAGCTAAATGAAAAATAAAAAGCCATCTATGGCCTCCTCTGTGAGATAAAGACCTTGTATATTTATTAGTTGACAATCTACTGTAAAAAAGAGTGTTTCCTTCTCTTACATTTATTTCTTCTTATTTGTCTATTTATTCATTTTCTTATATATCATCATAGACCTCTGGTTTAGTTTCTTTGTATTTCGTTACTTGAAGAGAGGTTTGCCCAGGTGCAAGCATTACAGCAGAGGGTCCCAGGTCTCAGCTCTTCTCATCTGCAGTGGAACGGTGGAGGTAGCTGCTGCACTTTGGAAAGGACTGCAGAGATCCATGGAGATGCCTGAAAAGAGTTGAAGATGGACCACAAATGTGGAGGCAGGCATGGCAGCAGCGGAAAGAGACTGGCAGGAAGGTGGGGGGGAACTTGTGACTCACACCCTGGCACTTCCATGATCTAGGAAGACACTTGAAGAGGATGGACTTCCTGTCTGAACAAGAAGAGGCAAACCCTGATTAAATCTTAATTATTATGATTAATGTAGACACATTAGCACCAACAGAATTCTGAGGCTTGATTAACTTGGAAGACAGATATAAATATTCATTTTATTTATATATTTTTCTCTCTCATCTGCTTTTCTCAATGAAAGGTAATGCCAGCACCAGAGAAAAATCCTGAAAATTTCCTTCTGGATCCATGGTTCTCAACTAGGATTGACTTTGCCTCCCAGGGGACAGTTGGCAATGTCTGGAGGCATTTTTGGTAGTCACAACTGGGAAGATGCTAATCTAGTGGGTAGAGGCCAGGGATGCTGCAGTGCTCAGGACAGGCCCCACAATAAGGAATTATCCAAAGTATTAATAGTGCTGAGGTTGAGAAACCATGTTCTAGAAGTATAAGTTTTCATTGATTCGGAAAAGCTGTTTATATATTAAGAACATTAATTTACTTTTATCTATCATAGATGTTGCAGAATCTTCCCATTTTTATTTGTCATTTGTATTTAATTGTATTTTTAGACCTACAGAAATAGAATTTTATATATTCAAATATATTAATTGTCAGGTTATCTCAGAAAACATTATTTCTATTTTTTAATATTATGTTTTTCCTAATCTAAAATCATACAAATATTCACTTATTCTTTTGATGTTTTTACAGTTTTAGCCCTTATTTTCAGTCATCTGAAATTTATTTGGGGGTAAGATAGAATCTAGGAATCTCAAATTATTCTTTTCTTCACAAACAGTTATCCTGTTATTCTAGCCACATGTACTGAATAAATTATTCTCTCTCCAATTTTTGAAATAACAAAATCATTATATTCTACATCGCAATATATATTTAGAATTGTTTCTGGGATTTCTTTTTTGTTCTATTGGTTTGCTTATTCTGGTGACAGTTTCATTGTATCTTTATTGTTATAAATAAAAATTGTGTCAAGGTTAAAGAAAAATCACATTGAGATTTTGATTAGGAAGATATTTTCTATGTTAATTTAGGGAGAATTGATGTTTTTGTAATGAGTCTTTTTATCCAGAAACATTGGATGTTTCTCCACTTATTCTTTTATGCCTCTTAGTATGGTTTAGTAGCTTTTTTTTTCACATGCATTCTATGTGTTTCCTTGAAATTTATGGGTAGTCATTTTATATTTTTGGTGTTATTAAAATATTTCCCTCTTATATTTTAATAGTTTATGCTTTATAAGAAAGTTATTGCTTTTTACAACTTCATTTTGTAACTGGTTTTCTAAATTGTCACTGCAGTTTTTCAACTGACTCTTTGTTTATTTTCCAGGAATCATGTCAAATCATTATCCTTGGGCCTTTTTCTTTCCTGTTACTACTCTGGGGACCACCCTCACTTTTAGGAATTAGAATAGTTTTTGAAGTTTTGACTTAAGTCAGAAAATCCGGAGACTAGACACTTCTGGTAATATCTGAAGGCTATGTACTGACTTGAGAATGCCCATTGCATTATTTGCTGTATGGCCTGGCTATGGAATGTGTTGTATTTCCAGAGTACATTTTAAAGTTGAGGAAAATTTTATATCTGTTGAAATGCCCAGAGACCTTAAATGACACAATTCTGTAAGCTATAAATATTCATGCACCCACCACCCAAATCAAGATATAGAACATTTCCAACCCCCCCAGAAACTTCTTTCGCTCTCCTTCTCAATCTTCATTCCCGCACTAGCAACCTCTATTCTAATTTTTATCCCTATAGATGAGTTTTATCTGTTGTACAACTTCATGTCGATGAAATCTTATCATGTGTCATCTTTTGTGCTTGACTTTTTTGTTAAACACACTGTTTTTGAGAGTCAATCACACTGTTCATTCCTCTTTATTACTGAGTAGTGTTTCATTTTGCAAACATAACAAGTTTGTTTATCCATTCTTCTGTTGGTGGGTACAGTAAGTCCCCTACATACGAACCTTCAAGTTGCAAACTTTCAAAGATGCGAACAACGTGCCCAGAGAAATGACAAAGAGAGACAAGAAGAAGTAACTGAAGAACCAAAGATATTCATGATGCAGGAAATGGCAAGGGGATTTTCTTTATTTGAGGAGGCACTGTTGGTTTATGAGGCACAGGACTCGAACGTAGAATGGTACAGGATGTTTGCAGCAGCCGTTCAGAATGCAATCCAAGGCCACCATGTCATCTATGACAAGAAGAAAAGAGCTGCTACCGAGACCTCACTGGATCGTTTTTTTAAGAGGGTAGATAGAACTGAATCCAGCAAGGAACCAGAACCTGTGCCATCCATGTCAGGTGTGAGTGACGTTGCAGCTCGCCCTCCGTCTCCTGTTGCTGACGATCCTTCAGCTCTACCATCTCCCACCTCCTCTCCCTCCTCCAGTCAGTAACTCTTCTTGCCTGTTCACTCGATGCCAGCCCCTGGATGCCAGCTGTTGTACTGTACTACTGTACTTTTCAAGGTACTGCACTGTAAGAGTCAAAATGTTATCTTTATTATTTGTGTGTGTTTTTTATGTATTTTTTGTGTGAAAAGTATTATAAACCCATCACAGTGCAGTACTATATAGCCGATTGTGTTAGTTGGGTACCTGGGCTAACTTTGTTGGACTTAGGAACAAATTGGACTTAGGAATGTGCTCTTGGAACGGAACTCGTCTGTATGTAGGGAACTTACTGTATTTGGGTTGTTTTCATTTTCTTATTACTATGGATATAATTGCTATGACTGTTTCTGTAGAAATCTTTCTGTACACATGTTTTCATGTCTTTTGAGTAAATATCTGAGTGGAATTCCTGGATCATAGGGCAGGTATACATTTAACTTTATTTTTAAAACTCCAGGTTTCCAAAGTCTTTGTACCAATTTTTGTAAGTTTTATTTTGATATCATTTTAAACTTACAGAAAAGTTGCAAAAAATAGTACAAAGACTTCTTGTACACTTTTACACCAATTATTCACCAATAGTTTACAATTTGCCCTATTTGGTTTTTCCTTTTTTCTATCTCCCTATTATTATTATCATATATATATGTATATGTGTACACATACTGTTCTTTTCTAAATCATTAGTTAATTGGGACACTATTGCCCCTTTATCTCTAAATACTTTAGTAATCCACCTAAAAACGGTCTCATCCAATGAGTGTGGTTCATTTATTTCAAGAGTTCCATCTACCCAGTTTCCACCCACTTTTCCTTATTATCCAGTGTTTTTAAATAATCGTTTCCTAAAAAAATGTTTTGTCATTTTATCATTGTTATCTCTTGGAAGGAATGTTAGTCCTGAAAGGCTGTTCCACCATTGTAGGAACCCAAAACCTGCCTTTACTATTGCTTTTGACAGTCTTATTAACTGTACAACTAAAAACTTTTCCCTGTGAAGTGCAGTTAATATTCTTTCCCTCCATCATCAGCTTAACATACACCATATGACAAACAACACGGACATTATCAAGTGAACTTATGAAAAGGTACCCCAAGTTCAGAGAGGTTTGAACCCCAAGAGTGCATTTAATAGTTTTTACTTCTTCTCTTGGGATCTCAGTGTTTTGTGCCAATAGCATTATCGATAAAATCTTCCCATTAAGTCCATGATCTCTCAACATCTTAGCATCATTGCTACTTCTAGAATAATGTTAAATAATAGTAATTATAGTGGATAGCCTCTGTTGAATATATTTCATAATTTGGGATCCTCTTTCAAATCAAGGAATAAAACCTAGTTTGTCATCATGTATTATTCTTTTAATTTAGTGTTTGAGTTCAAATAATATTTTATCTATGGTTCATGTGTTTCCATACATAAACTGATCTGTGGTTTTCTTCTTTGTGTTATCTTTGTCAAATTTCTCTATGAGGATACTGTTAGCTTCATAAAATGATGATGCTAACTTATTTTAGTGTTCTCTGCAGGAGTTCAGACAGCAGAGAAATTGTTTTATCAGGATTTGAAACACTGCACCTGTAAAACTATCTGCACCTGGTTTTTTAAAATAGTTACTTGTATGACGAGTTTTTCAAGTTCAGGGTTATTGGTCTATTCAGGTTTTGTTTCTTCCTCATAAATAAATTTTAGTCCATGATCATTTCCACAAAGATCATGTGCCTCACTAAAATTGTCAAGTTTATTAGCACGTATTTCCATATGGTAGTCTCTCATAATTTTGTAATTCCATCTTTAGCTATGGTTATAGCTATTTTAGTAATGTGTATTTGTTGTATGTAAATATAAACAATTTTTATTAGAACAAAGAATTTAGAGTAGTTGTATTCCAATTCTTCAATTGGGGATGGGGAGCTGACTTTTTTCCCCCCCAGATCCAGCTCTTGTATGTTCATGCTCTAAATTAGTTTCCCAATTCATTAAAATATACGTTGCTATTAATTCCTTGCTTCTTTTTCCATATGTCTATTTAATGATGCATTCTGTGACTTCTTATACTAAGTAGTAATTTCAATTATTTTAATTCATTTTTATTTTATAGTAAATACAGTAAATGCTCCAAATTTTCAATGACTTCAGTTTCGGCATATGTTGTTATTTAATTGTGCTACTATTGTTAGTAGTTCCAAAATGGTTCTATTCATACATTATAAATTCTATTAACTCATTACAAAAATGTTATGGGTGAAAATAATTAACATGAATAGCTGTTAAAAATATTTTTACGTAACAACACTGATTACAATCTAGCATCTACAGAATTATCCTATTTTTTATTCATATATGTATTAATTCAAGAAGTATCTACAAGTATCCACTATGCAGGAAACCTGTTGTAAAAACATTTTTCATGGGTAGATATACATATAATATATATCTGAACTATAGATATAGAGCAATTGTAAGAAAAATTATCTTAAATGTATTTATAGGTAGTTAAATAAATATGCATAAAAAAAGGTCTGGGGGAAAAATCAGCCCAGACATGATTATGTGTATATGATACAACAATCATTGTTGTTTTAAATACTTTTCTTCTTGGTTATTTCTATTTGTTAACTTTCTACAATGAACAGATATTAGATTTTTAAATACTTGTTTTAAATTTTTTAAAATGTGGCTCCTCTTTCACTCAGTATTTGTGTTTCTAGGAATTTTGCCTGAGCACATCATTCAGGATGTAACGAAAGTTTAGAAATACGGTTTAATGCAAGATTATAAGTAAATCAAAAATATGCAGTCTCTATGTCCAACAATAGGAAATAGAATGAATCGTGGGGACAAACTTAATCATGGGGTGTCCTTGCAATATGTACCCAATAACACTGTGTGACAAAGTACATTTGTGAACATGAATGCATTTTCATAGCAGGACATACTCAAGTGAAGAAAGTTCTTCACAAAATGTGATATATAGAGTGGGCATACTTTAAAATCAAGCACATAATTAGATACTCATAAAACATTTGGAATGTATACAATTTCAAGTGTTTATTTCTAAAGTATAATAATACGGGTTGTTTTTCTTCCTTTATTAAGGCTTACCTTTGTTTTCTACAATAAACTTGCCTTCCTTGTACTATTTTTTAAGGAGTTGCAAAGGATAAAGAAATGGGGACAAACATTAAGGGCAAGTGGTAACTGACTTTTGAAAGCGTATTACTCATTTAATCCCTGTTTTGGGGAAGTTAAAAATTGTCTTTTTTCTGGAGGCTTTAATAAAATTTAGATAAAATAGCAACAGTGAAAATGGTTAGGGAAAAAACCTTCTATGGAATTTTTATTTCAAGCTTCCAAAAATAGAGAGTGTGTACGTGTATGTGTAAGACGTTTCTTATTGATGGATTGAGAAAGTTTTAACAGACCAGAAAACAGTAACTAATATCATCAGTGAAAATGAAAGAAATGCCTCCTTATTTTATTTGGGACCAAATACCTGGGGTCTTGCTATTGACTAAGGCACAGATGCAGACCCAGTTGATTTCTTGTTAACCATCACACCTTCATACAGAGCCAAAGGCGAGAACCACTGATGGGGAAGCAGCAGCAGTGAATTGGTCCGAATGTAGATCTGTCTTGATAAAAATTGTGGTTTTGGTAAAAGTATAAAATTATGGTGAGTGAGTGTATAGTGCCTTGAGCTTCCAAATTATTTTAGAAAGTTCTTTGTACCATGTGTATATATCTTTTTATAAATAAAGAAAATTACTCCTTGCGATGTCCAGTCCCTGCATTTTCTCAAAAGCCTGAAGTTGTGTGTCCACCACCACAGTCATGACAGAGAGGAGTCCCATTTCCCCCCAAATTTCATCATGCTGTACCCTAACTTGGAGTGAACTGTTCTCCATCCCGACAGTTTGCCTCTTCTAGACTGTCATGGAATTAGAATCCTTCGATACATAGACCTCTGAGTTTGGCTTCTTTTCCTGAGCAAAATACGCTTGGGATTCATTCATGTTCTTGGGATGATCAACCCTTCATTCCTTTTAATTGCTGAGTAGTCATCAACTTTACGAATGTAACAGAGTTTATATATCCATTCACTGGTTGAAGGATCTGGGCTATCCGTTTTTGATAATTATGAATAAAGCTGCAAAAACAGCTTTGTTCACAGGTCCTTGTGTGAGCATAAGTGTTCATTCTGTTACATCCTTACCTACGAGTGGGATTGCTGAGTCATATTGGATGTATATGTTTAACTTTATATATTTAATTGCTCAGCTATGACAATCCTCTTCATGATATAAATATTACCTTAAGCATATACTTAACCTCTCTCAGCTTCGTTTTATTAAAATGAAAAGATAATATCTATCTACCATAATAATGAAAGGATTCCATTACACAATGCATTTTAACTTTCCGGCAAAGATACCAAGCTCACTGTAGGTGCTTAGTAAATGCTACTTCTCTTTCCTTCTCTCTGAGATGCGTTTCCATCTTGGATACTGAGATACAGTCTTTGTCTTAGCCACTGGCCTATTAAGCATGGCTTTCGCGTTACGTGATGGTGAAGATCATTACAACCTTGGGATTAATAGAAGATCTATAGGACATTTTTGGATTCTGGAGACCAAGATAATAACAACAGATTACATTTGTTGAATAATACTTTGAACCAGGTTTGTCTGACTCAAGTGCCTTCACTCTTAACCATCGCTCCTCTTAGCTCATTTTTGTTTTTTCAAAAAGCATCTTTTCTAAACTTTTGCAATCAGATCATTTAAAGGAGAGGCTTTTTTCATGGTTGGGCTCTACCCCATAGCAATAGCCCAGTCCTCAACAGATAGAAAGAAAATCCATACATTTTCATCTTGAAAGGAAAAATTTGGTATCCAACATCAGAAGGAAAAATGTAGATGTGGAGGGTTCTTAAATGCCCTTCTAGGGTTGATGAGTAGTTTGTGGCTGGGAAGATTTGCATATGGGCTTTTCCCTCTGTGTTACATAATGAAACGTGAATTCCACACTTCCAGCCACGGAGTGATGACTTTAGCATAAAGGGTTCACCAGGCAGGAGGTGGCCTCTTGGGTTGAGAGACTGCATTCTCATGGAAAATTAAAAACAAGTGCTTATTTTTAGCTCCGAAAATGCAATCATTCTTGGGCTCAAATATGCTTTACATTACCTAGAAGCGAGTTTATTGGCACTGGGTCTGTTGTGTAACTGAGGAAACCATTGTGTGTTATAAAAACATGCTAATGTGAAAACCAGTCCAGTGAGCAACACGCTAATGGAAGAAACAGGTAGCAGAGCAGAGGAATACTCTTCCGGAGGGTGTATAGGAAACTGGAGGGGGAAAAACTGCTTAGGGCTGCAAGGTTAGCATAAAGGCATCATGCATCGTTGCAACACTTGAGAAAAGGAATTCAAAGTCAGAGGAATAATTACATTAACAGTGAGTGGAATTATTTGTCCTGTTTGGATGCAAACTTTTCTCTCCTATTTGTAATAGTCAAAAATCTTGGAGATCTCACATTTTTGTTCTCTACAATACCTTTCTGGGGGCAGGTTTTCAATTTCCTAAACTGCAGTGTGGAGAAATTCTCCCAGTGATTCTTGGAGGGTGGGTAGAAACAAGCATTTTAAAAGTAGGCTAACTACAGCTAAACCTTAATCAGAGACTCAAAGGCAAACAGATTGGACTTGACTGAGGCTAGACCTCTTGATATCCAGAATTGCTAACTTGATCTCCTGTGCCTCTGGGTCTCATATCTGCAGCTCTTAGAAAGTTTAATTTACTCTTAATATAAAGGCAATATCAGTAAACATAATAATTAAAATAATCAATATTAAGATTTCTCTGGATAGTTTGGGGGCAGGAAAGTCTCAGCAGATAAGCCACAAATATTTTCCTCCTCCTGATGTCATGGTTAACTGAATGATCTAGCTCAGTTCCCTTGTGAACACTGTGCCTCAGATCTGGGATCTCACGGCAAGCCCTGCTCCACATTCAGACAGCTGTCTTCAAGGTTAGACGTTGCCCGGGTCTCTCTGACATCCTCCTCTCCCTCTTCCTTGTTTCTATGAAAAGTCCTTCTCCGTGTTTCCAGGGACCAGGCCCTTTTCTCATTCATTGTCATTATTTTTTATTAACCATATGCTTTGCCACCTCTGGGCGACACCCAGGCAAAGCAGTAAAGAAGAAATCCAAAATCTCATTAGTGGGCGGGAAAACGAAGGAAAATCAACCCATAGAGATTCGAAAGAAGGGAATACTGAGATAAAAGCTGAAATTCATGAAAAAGATTTCTCCTCCCCCAGAAATGATTTGATCAGCAAAATCGAAAGCTTTGAAATGACTCATAAAACAGACAAATCTTAGGCAAATAGGATCAAGAAACAGGAGGCACAAATAACCTGAGAAATGAACACAGAGATACATAAAACGTTTGAAAATTAAAAGAGGATACTATGAAAAACTCTATGACAAATATGAAAACAGAATTGAAATGCACAATATTTCTGGGACATAGAAAATCAGAATTGGCCCAAGTTCCCACACATGCAGGGTCTATAGTTACTAGCTTTAACCCTTATATTTCCAGTTCCAATTCTCCCTTTTTAGATCTCATCTTGTCTGAGACACAGACTCTGCCAAACACCTGTCTAGGTGTCATAATTGGTTGCTCCAGTTATATCTGCTTCTTCTCCTTATAATTTCATTATTATAAACGGCATCCATGAGGAGAACAGAGGATGCGTGAGCGTTTCAGGGTGCCCAGCATCTCTGCACCTTTCCCCCCAACTCCTCAGGTCCCAGCCTCACCCACTCTCCCAGTTCCCCGTAATGGGAACATTTCACAATTGTCTGCCTATTTTTTTTCCTGTTTCTCCACAAGGTGTCAGCGATCCATACATATTCCCCTGAATTCTCAGGGTTCACGCGTTTCAATTTCCTCTACCTCCGCTCATTGATGCTAAAATGTTTTTCACCTCCAAAATAAGAGATTCCTCGGCCGAGCAACATTTCCAATTCAACCTATACCTGCATAGAAAACTGAAAGAATATACAGCAAAACGCTCAATGTGGCTATCTCCGTGGGATAAGATTAGAGGTGTTTTTTCTTTTCTTCGTGCTTTTCAGTTTTCTATCTTGAGGCTCAATTACACTATTAAAACTATTTAGTTTTTAATTTATTTTTTATGGAAGTATAGTTGAATTACAATGTTGTGTTAAGTAGTGCTGTGTAGCAAAGTGACTCAGTTATACATATATGTGCAGTCTTTTTCATGTTATTTTCCATTATGGTGTATCACAGGATATTGGATAGAGTTCCCTGTGCTCTACAGGAGGACCTTGTTGTTTATCTATCCCATATATAATAGGTTGCCTCTGCTAACCCCAAACTCCCACTCCATCCCTCCCCCAACCTCCTCCCCCTTGGCAACCACCGGTCTGTTCTCTATGTCCCTGATTTTGTTTCTATTTCATAGATAGGTTCATTTGTGTCATAGTTTAGATTCCACATATAAGTGATATCGTATGGCATTTGTCTTTGTCTTTCTGGCTTACTTCACTTAAAAACTATTTATTTTTGAATTTAAATCAATCTCTCCTCTCCCCTCCCCTCCCCACTCCTCCTGTCTCTGTCTCTCCCTCACTCTCTGTCTCTCTCTCAATCTCTATTTCTCTTTGTATTTTGTATGAAGGAGAGTTCAATCTTATATCTAAGCCTTGTTATACTATACGTCTTGTTCCCTGAATTGTATTTTTCTCACTTGATACTATGTTTAAAGACCTTCCCACCTTCATATGCATAGATCTGCCTCCACTTCTTTACAAGCACTGCATAGTCTGGATGTACCGGGATGCATTTATTCCAATGTTTATGTTTGTTTCCAGTTTTGTCTGCTCCAGCACTGCTGCAATGAACATGCTTGAACTTTCATATTGGGCACCTGCAAGCACATCTCTAAGGTAGAAACTGAGAGAGAGAGTTGCTGAGTCACAGAGGATATTTATTTTTTCATTCTAAGAAGACATTGCCAAAATGGTACTGTGGAGTAGCTATGAAAATGTACACTCACAAAAGCGGTGAATAAGAGTATTCATTTCTTTACAGCATCATCAGTATCTGATACGTGTGTGTTACTCTGATGAGTAAAAGATTACATTTCTTTGTTCTAATTGGTGTTGCCTCGTTACTGGTGAAGCTGAGCACCTTGCCTCATGTTTCTTCGTCATGTGTATTTCATCTTTTAGAATCAGGACTACCTGTTCATGACTTTTGCCCATTTTTCCATTAAGATTTTTTATTTTTTTCAAAACAAACATCTTTATATATTCCAAATATTAATTTTGCTTTGTTGAAGAATACCTTTTTGCAATGCATTTAGAGAGGAACTGCAGATGTACTTTCTATGTTCAAATAAAGTGGTCTTTACTTGAATCTCGTATGTGTGGGATGTTTTTCCAGCAGTGATGTCTTTGTGTAGAGGAGCACCCCATTCCTCCTACGGCTGCCAGTGGGGCAATATATTGTCTTGTCTCTCAGATGCCAGCACCCTGTCATGTGATACTTGGCCCAAGGCAATGAAACAGAGGGAACAACTCATTCTGCCCTTCTGTGTTATCCCAGACAAGCATCCCCATGAACACCCTAGACCACTTGCCTCCCTGCCCCTCTGCTGACTGCTCCCTGGGCTAGAAGCACCTCCAGAGCAGTTCCATCTTTTCAACCATTCTCCCAGCATGCACTTGTGCCTATGGTTTCTGTCTCCTATGGAATCCCATATTCCTTTCCCCTTTCAGGAAACTTTAGAGTCTCTCTTTCTCTCTTTTTTATATTATTTCATTTTTTACTTGTTGACATTTAAACCGGGAACCATATACATGGATTTGAAAGACAGAATAGCAAGCTCAAAGGCCTTGAGGTGAGATAACGATATCCTTACTTTCTTTAGCTTTGTGAGGACTGATTGACACTTTCATCTTATTTTCCAGTGTAGGCACAGATGGTTGTGTTTGTTTGCATGTATTTCTTCCATAATTACTAGGAATACTGGATGTTCAATTTGTGTTTATTCTGACAGCCATCTTGAATTGGAAGTCTTCGTGATTTGAAAATGGTGCTAAGAGAAAGAAAGCACAAGCAAACCTACAAAAATGAAATCTTCATATTATGTCTTAAAAATAAAGCTATTTCATTTAAATATGTTTTTATCCAGCTACAGTGCTGCACTTGGTCCTTTTCTTGGGGCTGAGTTGAGAGGAGTGATTAAGACCCAGCTTTCACTCTACAAAAGTGCAGAGATCTTGAGAAAGGAAAATGGAGCTGGAAGAATCAGGCTCCTGGACTTCAGACTATACTACAAAGCTACAGTAATCAAGACAGTATGGTACTGGCACAAAAACAGAAATACAGATCAATGGAACAGGATAGAAAGCCCAGAGATAAACCCACCCACATATGGTCACCTTATCTTTGATAAAGGAGGCAAGAATATACAGTGGAGAAAAGACAGCCTTTTCAATAAGTGGTGCTGGGAAAACTGGATAACTACATGTAAAAGAATGAAATTAGAACACTCCCTAACACCATACACAAAAATAAACTCAAAATGGATTAAAGATCTAAATGTAAGGCCAGACACTATAAAACTCTTAGAGGAAAACGTAGGCGGAACACTCTATGACATAAATCACAGCAAGACACTTTTTGACCCACCTCCTAGAGAAATGGAAATAAAAACAAAAATAAACAAATGGGACCTAATGAAACTCAAAAGCTTTTGCACAACAAAGGAAACCATAAACAAAACAAAAAGACAACCTTCAGAATGGAAGAAAATATTTGCAAATGAAGCAACAGACAAAGGATTAATCTCCAAAATATACAAGTAGCTCATGCAGCTCAGTATCAAAAAACAAACAATCCAATCCAAAAATGGTCAGAAGACCTATATAGACATTTCTCCAAATAAGATATACAGATTGCCAACAAACACATGAAAGAATGTTCAACGTCAATAATCATTAGAGAAATGCAAATCAAAACTACAGTGAGGTATCACCTCACACCACTCAGAATGGTCATCATCAAAAAATCTACAAACAATAAATGCTGGAGAGGGTGTGGAGAAAAGGGAACACTCTTGCACTGCTGGTGGGAATGTGAATTGGTACAGCCACTATGGAGAACAGTATGGAGGTTCCTTAAAAAACTACAAATAGAACTACCATATGACCCAGCAATCCCACTACTGGGCATATACCCTGAGAAAACCATAATTCAAAAAGAGTCATGCACCACAATGTTCGTTGCAGCTCTATTTACAATAGTCAGGACATGGAAGCAACCTAAGTGTCCATCGACAGATGAATGGATAAAGAAGATGTGTCACATGTATACAATGGAATATTATTCAGCCATAAAAAGAAACGAAATTGAGTTATTTGTATTGAGGTGGATGGACCTAGAGACTGTCACGCAGAGTGAAGTAACTCAGAAAGAGAAGAACAAATACTGTATACTAACACATATATATGGAATCTAAAAAATAATAAAAAAAAAAGGTTCTGAAGAACCTAGTGGCAGGACAGGTATAAAGACACAGATGTAGAGAATGGACTTGAGGACAAGGGGAGGGGGAAGGGTAAGCTGGGATGAAGTGAAAGAGTGACATGGACATATATACACTACCAAATGTAAAATAGATAGCTAATGGGGAAGCAGCCACATAGCACAGGGAGATCAGCTCAGTGCTTTGTGACCACCTAGAGGGGTGGGATAGGGAGGGTGGGAGGGAGACGCAAGAGGGAGGAGATATGGGGATATATGTATACATATAGCTGATTCACGTTGTTATACAGCAGAAACTAACACACCATTGTAAAGCAATTATACTCCAATAAAGATGTTTTTTTTAAAAAAAAGCAGAGCCTAGGGAAGAAGAGGAAGAAGCATGTATCAACTATACATGCTTCAAATATATTACATCAGGGGTATCGCCCAGAGAAAGGTTCTGCCCAAAACTCTTATCTAATTAGTAATTATAATCAGGTCTCTTCCACAATAATAACGAGAGCTATACATTATAATGAGCAAATTTATATTCATCATCCCATTTATTCTGCAAAATAACCCTGTAAGGTAAGAGCTATTTTTGTCCCACTCTGCATATGGGAACTATTTTAATACTTTGAGCAGACAGTATTTATCCTCCCCATGCACGATATGCCACAGGAAAAGAACAGTTGGTTGACAGGTTGCCATGGCTTCCACAGGGGTGTTAGTGGCCCTGAATAACTGGGAAAACCAACCAGGCTCAGACCCGCCTCCCAAACCTATTAATAAAAGCTAAGGCCTACACTTTGTCAATTACATCATTGCTCTCCTAAGTATTTCCTATGCATTAAATCATTAAAACCCCACCACATCCTATGAGGGAAGTGCTATTATGACTGTTCATTTTCCTGAGGCACAGAATAGTTAAGTAACTCACCAGAGGTAACACAGCTAGAAGTGGAGGTGTCAGGTTGTTTTTTTCCATTTATTTTACTGCAGTCTAGTTGATTTACAATGTTGTGTTAATTTCTGCTGTATGGCAAAGTGATTCAGTTGTACATATATACATTCTTTTTCATATTCTTTTCCGTTATGGTTTATCACAGGGTATTGAATATAGTTCCCTGTGCTATACAGTAGGACCTTGTGGCTTATCCATTCTATATATTATATAATAGTTTGCATCTGCTAATCCCCAACTCCCAATCCATCTCTCCCCTACTCCCTTCCCCGTGGCAACCACAAGTCTGTTTTCTATGTCTGTGAGTCTGTTTCTGTTTCGTAGATAAGTTCATTTGTGTCATATTTTAGATTCCACATGTAAGTGATATCATATGGTATTTGTCTTTCTCTTTCTGACTTAGGAAGTGTCAGGTTTTGAACCCAGGCAGTCTTTCAGAGTTTACACTCCAAACCACAGGTAGGCAAACTATAGCTGTTTTTGTTCAGTCTTCAAGCTAAGAGTGGCTTGTGTCATTTTTAAGCCTTGTAAAAACAAACAAAAGGCAAGGAATAACATGTGATAGAGACCATATATCGCCCACAAAAACTAAAGTATTTACTCTCGGGCCCTTTACAGAAAAAAATTACCGATCTCTGCTGTGAACCACAGTACTACAACAGAGACTGTTGAATTAGCGCTGAGCCAACTTCTGATAGCTCTCTGTCCAAATCTTATCCCAGAATCGTGTTTGATTGTGATAATAGTAGCAGAGGATGATGAACATTTTTGCACAAGAATACCAGGAAGTGATGAGACTTGAGTATAGATCACTGGTTTGGCTCTCCAAGTTCTTTTATGTCTCTGAATCCTGGGTTCAAAGAACTGCTTTTCATTTGCTTGGGACTTCTATGAATACTTAGACCCATTTGATTTTCAGGTAGCATCTCCATTCCCGGAATTATCTGGACGTTTTGTTCTAAAGGGAAGACAGAGCAGGGGTGGTTTAATATTCATCATTCCTTGTCACAAAAAGATGCTGTGACCCCTGAGCTTATTGCAGAGGAACTGTTGTAGCAGGAAGAGTTAATATCTTGGTGAACATCTTGGTGCTGTGATCCTTGACAAGGCCCTTAAATTCGCTACGCTGGTCTCCTCATCTGAGAAATGGGTGAGAAACTCTTTGTCTATGAGTTTGTTTGTTTTTGAAGTGTAATTGACCTACAGCGTAACATTAGTTCCTGTTACACAACATAGTGATTGGATATTTCTACACATTTCAAAATGATCACCATGATAAGTCTAGTTATGACCTGTCAATATATGAAGATATTACATAATTATTAACTATATTTACCACATAGATTTCATACCTACGAATCATTTACTTTGCAACTGGAAGTTTTTACCTCAATCTCTCTTGTCTATTTCTTTCCTCTCCCTACCCCCATTCCCTCTGGTGATCACTTGTTTCCTCTCTGTATCTATAACTCTGTTTCTGTTTTGTCATGTTTGCTTGTTTTGTTTTTGAGATTCCGCACATTAATGAAATCACATGGTATTTGTCTTTCTCTGTCTGACTTATTTCACTTAGCATAATACCCTCTAGGTCCATCCATGTTGTCACAAATGACAAGATTTCATCCTTTTTATGGCTGAGTAATATTCCACTGTGTATATATACCACATCTTCTTTATCCATTAATCTATTGATGGACATGAAGTTTACTTCCATATCTTGGCTATTGTAAATAATGCTGCAGTACACAGAGGGGTGTGTATATCTTTTCCAAATACTGTTTTCTTTTTCTTTAAATACCCAGGAGTGGAATTATTGGATCATATGGTAATTCTATTTTTAATTTTTTGAGGAATCTCCATACTGCTTTCCATAGTGGCTGTACCAATTTACATTCCAACCAGCAGCACAGGAAGTTTCCCTTTTTTCCACATCCTTACCAACACTTGTTATTTGTTACCTTTTTGATAATAACCATCCTGACAGGTGCGAGGTGTTATCTCACTGTTGTTTTGATTTGTACTTCTCTGATAATTAGTGATGTTGAGCATCTTTTCATGAGTGTGCCTGCTAGCCATCTGTGTATCTTCTCTGGAAAATGTCTATTCAGATCTTCTGCCCATTTTTAATCAGTTTATTTTTTTGATGTTGAGTTATATGAGTTCTTTGTATATTTTGGATATTAACCACTTATCAGATATGGTAGGGCACAAAGTGTGTGCTTTGGAGCCAGGAACTTAGATGTGAAGGCTAATTTTGCTACTTGATGAGTATGTGGTCTTTAGAAATGATTTTTTTTTTAACCTTGCCCCATGCCTCAGTTTTCTTACCAATGGAATTTGGAATGTGATGCCTGCTTGGCAGGGTAGTTGTGAAAATTATAAAATACGTAAGTGGGCACTCAGTAAGGATAGGTATCACAATTTCAGTAAACTTTCCAATTACCATCATTTGATTGGTCATTCACTTCTGCTCTGATTTGAATCATCTGATCATATCCACACCCCTCCCCTCCCCCTGACTGTAGATTATTTGTGCTGAATTTGATTTCTTATTTAAAATGTTGGGAACATTGCCTCTGAAGGCCATTTTTGCTGGACCAGCTTAGGGAGGTGAGGAGGTGAGAATGCTGAGTTCCCTGGCAGCTGTTTCTAGAAGACATGTGGCTACGAGGAGCTGAGTCAGAAGTCAGGCCGTTCCAGTGTATGAATGTTAATCCCATCCTCCTAATTTATCCCTTCCCTCCCCTTCCCTTTGGTAACCATGAGTTTGTTTTCTATGTCTGTGGGTCTATTTCTGTTTTGTTAATAAGTTCACTTGTATCTTTTTTTTCCAGATTCCACATATAAGTGATATCATATGATATTTGTCTTTCTCTGTCTGGCTTACTTTACTTAGTATGATAATCTCTAGGTCCATTCATGTTGCTGAAAATGGCATTATTTTATTCTTTTTTATGTCTGAGTAATATTCTATTGTGTATATATGTACCCCATCTTCTTTATCCATTCAGCTGTCGATGGACACTTAGGTTTCTTCCATGTCCTGGCTATTGTAAATAGTGCTGCAATGAACATAGGGGTGCATGTATCTTTTTGAATTATGGTTTTCTCCAGATATATGCCCAGGAGTGGGATTGCTGTGTCATATGGTAACTTTATTTTTCATTTTTTAAGGAACCTCCATACTGTTCTCCATAGTGACAGTACAAATTTACATTCCCATCAGTACTGTAGGAGGGTTCCTTTTTCTCCACACCCTCTCCAGCACTTATTATTTGTAGACTTTTTGATGATGGCCATTCTGACTGGTGTGTGGTGATACCTCATTGTAGTTTTATTTGCATTTCTCTAATAAGTAGCGATGTTGAGCATTTTTTTTCATGTGCCTGTTGGCCATTTGTAAGTCTGCTTTGGAGAAATGTCTGTTTAGATCTTCTGCCCATTTTTTGACTGGGAAGTTTAGTTGTTTTTTTTTTTTTTGATATAGCACAGGGAACTATACTCAATATTTTGTAATAACCTATAAGGGAAATGAAAAAGAATATATATATATATATATATATATATATATATATATATGAATCACTGCATTGTACACCTGAAACGAACATGACATTGTAAATCAATTACACTTCAATTTTTAAAAAAGAATCATTTATATTGATATTTTTTAAAAAAGGAGTCATGCCATTCCAGAGAGGCCAGGGCAGTCTGACTCACAGCAAATAGACCCCACTCTCCACAAAGTTCAATTAAGGCTTATGTTCAAAATTCTGTATGTGATGGGATTACATATATAATTCTGGTGATAGGATTATAAATATTTAATGAGGTATGTTTAGTGTGTGAATATATATAATCTTGAAAGTATGTGTGTATATAGGGCGCATATAAAATATGTGTCCTTATAAAGTATTATGTGTGCATATGCATACATATATACTATTTTGCATATGCACACATTTCTCAAAGTTGGACTCTGGAGCGTTGTCAGAAAGGTAAATGATGGAATGCATGAGTTGTGAGTAAGAAACTAGGAAAATATAAACAGTGAATCATCTAGCAAAGGCATATTATGTCCAGTGCCTCCTGCAATTAGGGCTTCTAGCACATTTTATTTTTCCTGATTTCTCTAATCATATGCAGTCCTTCTATAATTAACTGCATAACGTTTTTGAATGAGTAGAAAAACTATTTGTTAAAGGCAAAGACTCGATAATTTTCATGCAAATATGTGTGCCTCTTTGACATATGCTGTTCTTAAAATCAGCTGATATTTTTGTATACACCTCATATACCAAGCCCCTGCAGGAACAGTCTGTAGACTCGCCTACTCACGGTCTGTCGATTACCTTATAGAAAGTGTATTATTAATGGCAGTAATTGCTTTCTGACCTCCTTGCCATGATCCATTTCCATCCATTAAGGCATTACATTATTCACTTTTGCAAAACATGAATCATAAATGAAATATTGATTTAAAAAATCACAAACTGCTTTACATAAAAAAAAACACAATTCCTCTAAAGCAAAACTTCTGCTGAATTGAAATAAGAATTCATACCATTTAAAAGGCACAATGCAGTTCAAGGACTTCATAGTGATCAAAAAATGTGTTCATGCGTGGTTTCTTTTTATGATAACTTTATTTTTAAGATCTTAAAATTATTTGTTCTTCAAAGTTATCATCACTTTATTATATACATTTGGAGAGATTTGTATCTTTTATTAAAGCAAAGAAGTATATATATTAAAAACCACAAATGTGTTTTGGATGCTCAGTGAAGAAATTAGGTCTAAGTTTCAGGAGCAAAAGTAAAGACAATTCATCAGGAGGGTGATTCTAGCGTAAGGTGCTATTACCAAATATGATGTAGTGTCTTTCAATATTGCTAATGTCCTTTGCAGAAGAATGAAAGAACTTTGATCTTCTGCGACAAGTGAGACACTAGATATTTATGGAAGTATAAACTTGTCTCTCTAATTGGGATAATGTGAGACAAGTGGTTAAATCCATCATGAAAAATGATCAGCTCTTTTGAATAAGACTTCACCCCCATCATTTACGAAGAATTATGGTTGATGCAGGGAGCAGTTAGTTCTGTCTTCATAAAAATAATGTGTACTGCTGAGAAGCTGCATGTCTGAATTGAACATTAGACGGAAAGGATGCTAATGAAAAGGATGGGATGATGAATTCTACCATGTTCTGACTTCACTTTTAACGCCTGGAGAGATCCTCAAACAAATAATGTAAAGGTGGTTCCCTCAAGCTGAGACTCTCTTACGGGAAAAACAGATCTATAGCAGTGTCTACATCTGTGTCTATGTCTATACACCAACACACACAAAAGACGCACATCAGACAACACATGAGTTCACTCACATGCTGAGACATCCAGATGAGTGGATCATGAGTATAGACGCTCATGCACTTACTACCAAAGTCTCAGTAAACGTGAAGGAAATGAATATTTTGATTCATGGGTCGCATGTCCAGTGAGGACTTCCCCTTTGTGGTCCATCACTGACGTTCATCTTCTAAGCATCTGACTTCCCAGAGAAGAGGCAAAGTTGAGATTTGAGTATCTAGCACTGCATGGGAAATGCTCTGGGTCAGTTGTGCAAGGCACACTGCTTGGAAAAAAGGAGGAGGTGATACTGGACACTTTTTTAAGATCTTCTCTAGCTTAAAATTCTGACAGTTCTCATCTTTTCTTGGTCAAGTATATGCCATTAGGAAATATCTCGCTGGCTAAATAATGACCTTGTGATAAACATAAAGAGACAAAAGGATGGGAAGAAAAAAGGAGGAAGAGAGGAGGGAGGGAGGGAAGAAGAGAAAGAGCGAGAGAGAACCCTCAGGGGGATGAGGGCAGACAGTTCAAGGAAAGGATGTGATCAGCACCACTGATGTGTGGAAGTGACTGCTTGACCAAGATGTGGAGAAAGACTCGTGGGTTTGAGGTTCAGGATTTAGCTAATCCATGACCATCTGGAGGGGGTTGTAAAATAGAGTGTAATCTGCCACTTCTGTCCTAGAATCTTCACTCTGCAGAAGGACCAGGGACTGGACCAGGGATTGAAATTTTCCTGAAGGCAGAGAAGAATTTAGCCAAAATCACAAGAGGATGTTGTCTCTGAATTTGACGAACATCTTCTAAGCTCACAGCCTGACTCCTTCTAGGCTTGTCCTAACTTTGTCCCATCTAACCAGGGATGGGTTCCAGGCTTCACTAGCCTTGGTGTGCCCATGGCCCATGCTCCAGATTGACAGTTATTGGTTCACTCTCATAGTGATCACCAGGGGCTGAGGGTTGAGGGAAGAATGAATAAGTTAAACACGGAGGAACTTTAGGGCAGTGAAACTACTCTGTATGCTATTATAAAGATGGATACATGTCATTACACATTTGTCCAAACCCATACAATATACAACACCAAGAGGGAACCCTAATGTAAACAACGCACTCTGAGTGATAAGGACGTGTCAGTGTAGGTTCATCAGTTGTAACGAACATGCCTCTCTAACAGGGGATGTTGAAATGGGGTGGCTGTGCATGTGTAGGGGCAGGAGGTATATGGGAATCCCTGTACCTTCCACTCAATTTTGCTATTAACCTAAAACTTCTCTAAAAAATAAAGTCCATTAAAAGTGGAAAAAATGCCCGGGGTAATAGGAATCCCAATATAATGCTGTCCCTAAAAGGTGAAGGTGTTTATTATGATAAATACTTCTAGTGCTCGCTAATATTTCTGATTATTCTTTCCTTCTGTTTTTACAAGGGGATTGTGCCTCCCCCACCCACCTTGAAATTGAATATGGTCATATGACTTCCTTTGGCCAATGAAATGTGAATGAAAGTGGGACAGATTATGTGTGCTTGCCTTGAGAAAAAGGACATAAAATGATTTAAAACCCAGTAAGTGGGTTTCTCATTCTTTTCCTGGGAACCTAGAATAGTAAGAACTTGGGCTGAAACTTGGTGGGAGAGTCTGAGGGCTGACACTCGTCTTGCAGAAGGCTGGGGAGGCTTAGGTGTGGCTGTTGTTTTCCTGTTAAAGGAGCCCTTAGGGAATTTGTTAGCACAAATATATTTAAAAGTGGTGAATCAATGGTCAGGACCCAAGTGTTCCTGTGAACCTCTCTAGGAACCAAAGTTCAATTGCAAGAACAATGTATTTCAGAATATGGGTGGTGGTTTCTAGAAGCAATCAAGCAAAAATGGGAATTAGAAACTTCTAGATGTAGAACCATCTAGATTAAATGTCTTTTAACGCAAACTTTTATTAGGGCTTGGATTTACTCCTTAAAATACCCGAGGCCAAGAATTTCATTATATGTCACAAGTAGTCCATCCTATCTCTCCATAGTTATCTGTTTCAGTCATCTTAGGTATCAGTCATCAATCAAGAGATGAATTGATTTTATTCTTGCCATTCTCCTGCTCAATCAACTATTGAGACTCCTTAATAGTTGAGGACAATGAGCCTCTCCTCATTCCATTTCTTTCTTTCCCACCTCAGGCTTCTCATTGCCTTTAAATGTTCATCATATTACTTAGTTACACATTATATTATTTATCCAATGATTAATTTACATAAGTAATACCATCATATGTTTTTATAAAAGTTGAAACAATAGAGGCAAAATCTAGAATAAAATGCTTAAATCCCCTTTCATTACCCTCCACCCTTACCCCAACTTCCTATATTTCTCTTCAGAGGTAAACGTGTTAAACAGTTTGGTGCAGATCTTTCCAGCTTTTATGTCATACGTTTACATTCTATATCTGCATATACACAGAATGTTGTGGTTTGTACTTGATGGAATTATATTACAGGTTTTATAGGTTTCCATTGATTTATATATTTCCATTGAACACTAGTTTTAGAGATGTTACTATAGCCGAACTTATAGACATATCTCACTCTATTTAACGGCTGCAAAAGTATTCCATAGTGTGACTGCATCATAATTTATTTAACATTCCTTTATGGTTAGGCCTTTAGGTGCTTTTCAGTTTTTCAATACTGTAACCAATGCTGAAATAAATATCTTCGTCTATGCATCTTTGTACATATGTTCAGATATTTCTTATAAGATAGATTCTTAGCAGTAGAATTGCTTATTAGAATGATAGAGAAACAACTTTTTATAGAGTCTATCTTAGCATCCTCTTATTATTTCTACAGTATTCATACTGTGCTAATTTGCAAACCCATAAAGAGCACAAACAATCATTTATTTTCACATGACAACATTTCTTAGCCTAAGATGACTGATACAGATAATGGTAGTAGGAGTGAGTTGCTACCAGTAAAACAGAACATGGGATATATGGCATTGGCTTCAGGGCCAGCCAGTGGTGAGTTCTGTGTTGAGCCTGAAGAGATGGTAGCTATTCTTCATCTTCAATCCTCTGAGCAACAAAGACCATTAACATTTAGTTTGTCCAAAAGAAATGCACACACTTAACACCCTGAGGCAAGGCTTTAAGAAGAACCCAACATCCTATGGGCAACATCCCTATAAAAATGCAAGAACTGAATGTACTATGACTAAATAATCAGACAAACCCAAACTGATAAATATTCAACAAAACAACTGACCCATACCCTTCAAAAATAATAATGGCATTAAAGACAAAGAAAGCATACAAAAGACACATGACAATTAAATGCAGCCTGTGATCCTGGATTAGAAAAATCAGTAACCGTATTGGAATAATTGGATAAATTTGAATATGGAGTATATCTAAGATAAGAATATTACAATTATCTGAATTTGATAATCATAAAGTGGTTATGTAAAAGTATGTCCTTATTACATGCTGAAATATTTAAGAGTACAATATCGTCACTGCAACCTACTCTCAAATGGTTCAGCAATAATGATGTGTGTGTGTGTGTCTAAAGCTAGCAAGCGAGAAAAATCTAAAAAGAGACAGAGAATGTAAATGTGACAAAAATGTGACAAAATATTAATAATTGGTGAATCTAGGAAAAGGATATATGGGGATTTCTTATACTATTCTTACCTTACTACCTTGGTGTAAATTTGAAAATTTTGAAAAGAAACATTTAAAAAAATACTAAACCTTGGAACAAGGTCACAATATCTTAGACCTGCTACCTTTTGTTCAAAATCTCTGAATAAGGTAGCACTCAGTAATCATTAAGTTGGGCATGAATTAATGAAGTGAGAATAAGGGTGTGGTTCTTCCACAAAAGTTTAATGCACTTAAGGTTTTCACGTATAAAAATAATTTGGGTTGTCACTATTGGCATGTGGAGCTGACTGAAATCAAATAGATAAAAGTCAACTAAGTTTTTACTGAGTACTGCTGTCATGGAAATGCCAGCCTTGACTAAAAGAATCTGATGGATCAAAACTCACTACAATCCTTGCTCCCAACCCTCCACGAGTAGGAAACAGGCAGAGAAAGTTGCTCAGCCTCCCAAGAATAATCCCAAGAGGGCTTATTCTTCAATGGTCTCTTCAGATGTGGTCAAGAAGAATAATGGCAAAGCATGGACTTCCTGGAGCACAGAGCTAAAAGGCTTAGAAAACAATGAACCTGAACCCAAACAAGGAATGCTCCCCACCCCCATCAGAGGGAACAGCTGCAATATTTGCACAATATGACTTCAGAATGGCTATGGAAGATTAGTTGCTGTGAGCCTCATTCTTTCTGAACATGGATGTTTACGGTGGTTATTCAATTCTGGTCTCATTATTGTTTGCTGAGTTTGGGATGTATAATGTGTCCTTTTGCTTCATAGAACTCTTGGCCAAGAGAAAGCACAGGAGAAATAAATAGCGTGAGATTCTGAACTGTGAACCGAATATAGTGATTTCAAGGCAGTTGGGGGTTGTTTCTCTTGGGAAAGGGGTGATGAGTAGATTTTGTCTAAGAAGGAGAGGGCCAATGAGTCTGTTGGATTACATTAACTTAAAAATATTTGCAGAGCCTTCCTCTAATAAAATTATATATCTAGCCTATTGATGCCAGGTTTGGCCATTTGCTTTCCTTTGGTAAGTGAAATAGGAGCAAAAAGTGATACATGCTGTTTCTGAATGGAAATCTTAACAGTCAACATCCACTTTTGTCAATCTCTCTCTTCCCTCTTGTAGGAGGCCAGAATTTCCCAGGAGGAATTTGCTCCATCAGCCTGAGTTGAAATATGTAAAGAAGACATGGGCTGGTCTTTAGCCAAATCATGGCAGACATGTAATTTGAGAAAGAAATAAACTTTGAAGATTATAAAACAAAGATTTTGAGGTTGTTTGTTATCACAAAATAACTGAGCCTAAGCTGATTGATACAGGAATGATAACAAAGTGTTCGAATATCCTCAAATTATGAATTTTATATATAAATTTTAGACTTCATCATTCACAATATATTCTTAAGGATAACCATTAAGAATAGAAGTAAAATACACAGCATCTATACCAGTGAGAAGAATAGGAAATAAAATTTCAATGAATGTTGATACTGATTGTCACTAGGTGATGGGTCCGGGGGGTTCATTATACTATGCTACTTTCATACATATTTGGAAATTCCCATGATAAAGAGTTTTTAAAAATTAAGTATAATTAATCAGAGAAACAGATTAAATAAGGGGAAAATATGATTACCTTGACGGACATAAAAAACATATACTAGGGCTTCCCTGGTGACACAGTGGTTGGGAGTCCTCCTGCTGATGCAGGGTACATGGGTTCGTGCCCCGGTCCAGGAGGATCCCACATGCCGCGGAGCGGCTGGGCCCGTGAGCCATGGCCGCTGGGCCTGCGCGTCCGGAGCCTGTGCTCCGCAGCGGGAGAGACCACAACAGAGAGGCCCGCGTACCACACACACACACAAATATATATATATACTAAAAGTCAATACCCAAGCATCATTTTTTTAAATCCTTAGCACACTAGGAATAGCATTTTCTTTACATCCATTAAAGGATTTCTGTTAAAAAAACTCAACTATATCAAAATATTATACTTAATGCTAAAATGTTAGTAATCTTCTTAAAACAAGAACAAGAAAAGGATGCTCACTATCACTTTTATTTCAAGGGTTTATAAAGTGTCTGAGTTAAGACAAAAAGACATGCTGATACACATACACACGTACCCATACGCATACCCAAACAAACAGATAGATAAATCAGTAAATAAATAAATAGTTTTTAAATTAAGGCAAAATTAAGGAGTTGGAAAGTAAGAAACAAAACTGTCATTATGTAGAAATTATGACTGTCAACATATAAAATCCCAACTAATCAGCAGATAAATTGTTAAAAATGAGAAAAGAAAGTTTATCAAAATGGCCAATAAAAGCAGTATTCAAAAACTTCATTGCAGAGTCTATAGACCACAACAATTTTCAAATGTGATTTTAAAATATCATTGTAACAGCAATATATACATTTATATCACCTAGGAATAAATTTAGCAAGGTATGTATAAGACTTGTGTGAAAATATCTATTAAATTCCATTGAAAGATATTAAAGATGACAAACTTTGTATCCCATATTCATGGATACAAAGTTTCAATATCACAGAGATGTCGGTTCTCCCCAAATTAATCCATAGATTTAGTGCAACTATCGATATTTCGATTGGCCAAAAAGTTCGTTCGGGTTTTCCATAACATCGTATGGAAAAACTCAAATGAATTTTTTGGCCAATACAATGTAATTATCAGTAGTGTTCTTTCAAAGAATCTGTCAAGCTGATTTTAAAAGTATTCAGTCCCAGGCATAGATCCAGAATAAAGAAAATAAAGAGTGGGAAATTACCAAATCAAATGAAAGATCTATAAAACTACATTCTGGTAATCTGGACATAGGAATAGACCATCAAACATAATAATGAAATCAGAAACAAACTTACACAAACAGGGTGATCCAATACATATCTGAGGTTCATTGCAGATAATCAAGGAAATGATAGAATATTCAATCAGTGGTTCTGGAACAATTGGTTATCCATGTGAAAAAAAATGAAGTTGGATTTCAATGTTATCTCATGCACAAAAATCATTTTCCATTGGATTTAAGTCTAAAATGTAACCAGCAAAACTTTAACACTCTTTAGATAGAAGCAAATATTTTTATGATCTTAGGATAGGAAAGAGCTATTTAAACATGAAACTAAAGCATTAACCTTTAAAATAGTTCGTAAATTCTATTGCATTAATAGTAAGAACTTCTATTTATCAAAATATGCCATAAGTAGAGTCAAAAATAAGTAACAAAAGGGAAAACTGTATTTGTCACATTTAAACCTTGAATGCCTAAACAGAACATAGAATCCTATAAATAAATAAAAAAGTACACCAGCATAGTAGACCTTCTTCAACTTCAATGACCACACAAATCCCCTGGGAACCTTGTTTAACTGAAGCTAATTCTGGGATGCGGGCTGAGATTTCTAACAAGCTCTCAGATGATGGTGATGCAGTTTGTCTACAGTCAACACTAAATGAAAACGCATGACAACATTTTGGCAGAAGATCTGAACAGGAATTTCATAGAAAAAGAATTCCAAGTGGTCAATTCTTTTTTAAAAAAGAAAGAAATGGTGCTCAATTTCATACATAATGAGAATGATGTTGCAAAAATTGAAAATTTTGATAATTCCAAGTGTTGTGAATGAACAGAAACTCATAAGCTGATAGTGAACCTTTGTTTTTGTTTAATTAATATAGGCACTTCATTTATAGAACGATTACATTACTACACGCTCATCAAGTGGAAAATAAGACAGCAGTAAAATGAATCACAGATGCACGTAACAACATGAGTAAATTTTAAAATACAATTTTTAGTGAAAAAAATCACAGAAGAGAACAAAATCATGTTACTTAAAAAAAGAAAAATAAACAATACATTGCTTGGAGATGTGTATATATAAGATAATACTATTTTAGAAAGGAAAGATTATTTTTAAAGATTTAGAATTATGGTTAGCTCTGGGGGAGCAGCACAGCAAAGATGTACAGAAGGAGCATGTGGTTCTAGTGATAACTCTCAATTTGTATGTTGTGTCATATTTCACAGATAATCTTGTAATTACTACATGTCATAACATATGTATGTTGTGTATATATGTTTATATGTATCACATTCACAAAAAATATTTAAATAAACTTATAAATATAAAAATTTGCTTATGTTTATTTATAGGTACAGACATACTCTCATTGAAGTGTGTTGGTGTGTGTACGCATCTTGAACAACTATCTAAAATTAACGTGAGCTTCCAGATGGCGGAAGAGTAAGACGTGGAGATCACCTTCCTCCCAACAAATACTTCCGAAATACATCTACATGTGGAACAACTCCTACAGAACACCAAATGAATGCTGGCAGAAGACATCAGACTTCCCAAAAGGCAAGAAACTCCACATGTACCTGGGTAGGGCAAAAGAAAAAAGAAAAAACAGAGACAAAAGAATAAGGACAGGACCTGCACCTCTGGGAGGGAGCTGTGAAAGAGGAAAAGTTTCCACACCCTACGAAGCCCCTTCACTGGCAGGTATGGGGGGGGTGGGGTGGGGGGCGGAGCTTCGGAGCCACGGAGGAGAGCGCAGTAACAGGGATGCACAGGGCAAAGCGGAGAGATTCCCGCACAGAGGATCGGTGCCGACCAGCACTCACTGGCCCGAGAGGCTTGTCTGCTCAGCCGCTAGGGCGGGCGGGGGCTGGGAGCTGAGGCTCGGGCTTTGGAGTTCAGATCTCAGGAAGAGGACCGGGGTTGGCTGTGTGAACACAGCCTGAAGAGGGCTAGTGCACCACAGCTAGCTGGGAAGGAGTCTGGGAAAAGGTCTGGAGCTGCCGAAGAGGCAAGAGATCATTGTTTCAGGGTGCGCCAGGAAAGGGGATTCAGAGCCCCGCCTAAACGAGCTCCAGAGACGGGCAGGAGCTGCAGCTATAAGCGCAGACCCCAGAGACGGGCATGAGATGCTATGGCTGCTGCTGCCGCCACCAAGAAGACTGTGAGCAAGCACAGGGCACTACCCACACCTCCCCTCCCAGGAGCCTGTGCAGCCCCCCACTGCCAGAGTCCCAGGATCCAGGGACAACTTCCCTGGGAGAACTCACGGTGTGCCTCAGGCTGTTGCAACATCACCCCGGCCTCTGCCGCTGCAGGCTTGCCCCACATTCCGTACCCCTCCTTCCCCCTGGCCTGAGTGAGACAGGGCCCCCGAAGCAGGTGCTCCTTTAACCCCGTCCTGTCAGAGCAAATAATAGATGCTCTCGGGCGACCTACACGCAGAGGCGGGGCCAAATCCAAAGCTGAACCCCAAGAGCTGTGCAAACAAAGAAGAGAAAGGGAAATTTCTCCCAGCAGCCTCAGGAGCAGAGGATTAAATCTCCACAATCAACTTGATGAACCCTGCATCTGTGGAATACCTGAATACACAACGAATCATCCCAAATTGAGGAGGTAGACTTTGGGAGCAAGGATATACATTTTTTTTCACATTTTCTCTTTTTGTGAGTGTGTATGTGTATGCTTCTTTGTGTGATTTTGTCTGTATAGCTTTGCTTTTACCATTTGTCCTAGGGTTCTGTCTGTCTGTTTTTTTTGTTTTGTTTTGTTTTGTTTTATTTTTTAGTATAGTTTTTAGCACTTGTTATCATTGGTGGATTTGTTTTTTGGTTTGGTTGCTCTCTTCTTTCTTCCTTTCTTTTTTTGATTACTTTTTAATTTTCTTTATTTTTCCTAAATATTTTTTATTTTAATTATTTTATCTTATTTTTTCTTTCTTTCTTTTTTTCTCCTTTTTCTTCTGAGCCATGTGGCTGACAGGGTCTTGGTAATCCTGCTGGGTGAGAGGCCTGAGCCTCTGAGGTGGGAGAGCCAAGTTCCAGACATTGGTCCACCAGAGACCTCCTGGCTCTACATAATATCAAATGATGAAAGATCTCCCAAAGAGCTCCATCTCAACGCTAAGACCCAGCTCCACTTAATGACCAGCAAGTGACAGTGCTGGACACCCTATGCCAAACAATTAACAAGACAGGAACACAACCACACCCATTAGACAACAGGCTGCCTAAAGTCATAATATGGTTACAGACACCCCAAAACACACCATCAGATGTGGTCTTGCCCACCAGAAAGACAATATCCAGCCTCATCCACCAGAACACAGGCACCAGTCCTCTCCACCAGGAAGCCTACACAACCCACTGAACCAACTTTACCCACTGGGAGCAGACATAAAAAAAAATGGGAACTACGAACCTGCAGCCTGCGAAAAGGAGACCCCCAAACACAGTAAGTTAAGCAAAATGAGAAGACAGAGAAACACAGAGCAGATGAAGGAGAAAGGTAAAAACCCACCAGACCAAATAAATGAAGAGGAAATAGACAGTCTACCTGAAAAAGAATTCAGAGTAATGATAGTAAAGATGATCCAAAATCTTGGAAATAGAATGGAGAAAATACAAGAACGTTTAACAAGGACCCAGAAGAATGAAAGGGCAAACAGACAATGATGAACAACACAATAAATAAAATTAAAAATTCTCTAGAAGGAATCAAGAGCAGAATAACTGTGGCAGAAGAACGGATAGGTGACCTGGAAGATAAAATAGTGGAAAAGCTGAACCCCAAGAGCTGTGCAAACAAAGAAGAGAAAGGGAAATTTCTCCCAGCAGCCTCAGGAGCAGAGGATTAAATCTCCACAATCAACTTGATGAACCCTGCATCTGTGGTATACCTGAATACACAACGAATCATCCCAAATTGAGGAGGTGGACTTTGGGAGCAAGGATATAGAAATGTGGCACATAGATACAATGGAATATTACTCAGCCATAAAAAGAAACGAAATTGAGTTTTTTGTAGTGATGTGGGTGGACCTAGAGTCTGTCACATAGAGTGAAATAAGTCAGGAAGAGAAAAACAAATACAGTATGCTAACACATATTTATGGAATCTAAAAAAAAATGGTTATGAAGAACATAGTGGCAGGACAGGAATAAAGATGCAGATGTAGAGAATGGACTTGAGGACACGGGGAGGGGGAAGGGTAAACTGGGATGAAGTGAGAGAGTGGCATGGACTTATATATACTACCAAATATAAAATAGATAGGTAGTGGGAAGTAGCCATATAGCACAGGGAGATCAGCTCAGTGCTTTGTGACCACCTAGAGGGGTGGGATAGGCAGGGTGGGAGGGAGATGCAAGAGGGAAGAGATAGGGGGATATATGTATATGTATAACTGATTCACTTTGTTATAAAGCAGAAACCAATGCACCATTGTAAAGCAATTATACTCTAATAAAGATGTTAAAATAAAATAAAATAAACGTGAAAAGACTTCAAGAAACACAATTACCTAATCTTATAGAGATTTAGATTAATAAAACACTTTTACATATTCCTAGGAAGATATATTTACACATTGCTACATAGGTAAAATTATGGATTTATTTTCATAAACATTTAGTGCATAGATCTATATCTTATCTTCAAAGAGGCAGAAATAGAGAAATTGGCATGTTACACTTCTATAATTACATACAGATACTGACATGGTTGCACATTCTTAGTGATGACATTCTATGCATATACAAATACAAATGTATTTACAATTATAGACCTAGTACAAATAAATTTACATTTTCTTGCATGACTATATATACAGATACATTTTACTAATATTAAACAAGCTCCAGATCCAGACACACACACAAAAATATATATCTTACATAGTGTCTAATATATGTATTTACACATAATCCCATACAGATACATAAGGGATCTCAACTTACATAATCCTATATCGATAGTGACACACAGAAATTTTCATGGTTCCATGTAGGAACAGAAGCTAGTACCCTAAATAACACCATACAGAGATAGATTATTCTAAACATATAAAGTTATAGATACTAACTGATATACATAATCTTTAAAGATATATTTATGTATTCTAAACAGATGAAATTACTGATACAGCAATATTTTGTAATACTAAGCAGATACCCATACATTTATGGAACACTATATAGAGACTATTTATGTATTAGCATTCTATAGGTGAAGCTACATAATTTGGGATAGCTATCATTGCATAATCTGATATGGAATCAGTGAAAGAAATATTTGGATCATCCTCTACAGACATGGGTATATTTACATAATCTTAACAAAATGTCCTTTTGCATAATTCATTTTGTAAATAATACATTTGCATAATCCCTTATGAAGATACAGATATATTTGCATAATCCATTACAGGAGTAGACTCATGTATAAATGTCCATATATTCCTGTATAGATAGATGTATATTTGTTTACACAAGTCCATAGAAGAATTTCTACACAGATATATATATAAACTACTAGATAGTAAAACTATACAGAGATTCATTTTCATAATTGTATAATGTAAAGCACAGATACATTAATATGTGTATTTGCATATATGTATTCATACACACATTAGATTTATATAGTTATAATTAAGCATGATCTGAAACAGATGTGGAATAAAAATCTTATTCTGGTACAGCTAAAAAATCCAATGAATAATCCTATACAGTCACACAATCTATATTCATAATCCTATGGAGCTATAGATATATAAAATCCTGTATATAATTGTGTAGAAAATAGATTGTAATCTCCTCCAGATCCAGATCTGAATCCAGATTTATGCCCTTAATTCTATCCATATACATGTCCACAACCTCATACAGATGTCCATCTTTTAACTTCATTCCCATCTACAACCATGACCACAGCTACAAACCTACCCTTAGCTCCTCCCCAACTTTGTATGTCAACCCAATCTCAAGTCCATCCACACACTTGTGTACATATACACCCAATTATACCCATAATCTGATCATTCAACATTCCTCCTGTTTAAATCGACATCTTCATAATCTTACATACATAGACATCCGTATAACTAGTCATCTATGTACATAAATACATGTATATTCTATCTTATGTGTATGTTTTTCCCTTCCTTAAACACACACCCACACACACACACACACACACACACACACTTTATTCTGGATACAAACACATACAGATACTTAGTCTTATATATACTTGATTTACTATAACAATACTTCAGCTTATTTATTTGCTTAATCATGTATATATTGCTATACATAAATATAATTGCATTCCCATACACAAACACACATACAGTTTTTTGTTTGGAAGGAGTTATTGTATGTTTTGCAATAATGGAATCATATTGTATGTTTTCCTGCTTCCTTTCTCTACCTAAAAAGACTTTGTGGATAGCTTTTCAAATCCACTGGTATGCAGCTCATTCATTCATTTGATGGGCAGTACGTTTCTTTCTCATTTTTTCACAACTAACAATGGCGTAATAAATAGCTATGTGTATGGATTCTTATGGACTGTGGCTTTTGTTTCTAAAAGAAAAATTTCCCAGGAGTGAATTTCTAGGTCAAAAGCTGTACATTATTTTAATAGGTGTTGTCAGATTGCTTTCCAAAAAAAGATTAACAATCTACCTTGCCACCAGCAATGCATATGGGTACCTTTTCCCTAGATTTCTACCTGTAACAGTTATAGATCTTTTAATTCATTTTCACTAGTCTGTGAGTATTAAGTGCTATTTCATTGTTAATTCAATTTTATTTCCCTGACAATTTGAGCAACTTTTCTTATTTCCTGAGTCATTTGGAGTTGTTGTACTATGAATTATCATTGTATATACTTTGTTCACTTTCCCTTTGGATTATTCCACACTTTCTTCTCGATTTGCAGGAGTACTTTTTACATCTTAAGTAGTAATTTTACATCTATCATATGGATTTCAATTACATTAGCCAGATCTATCATTTATTTGTTGACGGATACACAGTATCTTTTGCTTCTGAAATCACAATCTATATGTATTTTTAATGAAAGGATTCAATCTGTTCATATTTATTGCCATTATTGAGCTGTTTGATCTTATTCCTTCCATTTTCTTTTGTGTTTGTTACTCATTTTACCTAAGTATATTTCTTTTCTTTTACTTGTATTTGTGGGTTTGATCAAATAAACTATGGATTCTGTAATTTTTACCTTTTTAATTGGAATGTGTACTGTATTTTCCATTACATTTTTGTTTACTTTTTCTTTCCCAGCCTTTCATAATCATATGTACATGACTCTATTATTAAAACTGAAGTTTTAAACTTTTTAGAAATGATGGCACTGTATTTGTGGGTTATGGACAAAATGATATTCATAGATTGTGACATGCTTAATATTTTTATTTTTTACATCTTTATTGGAGTATAATTGCTTTACAATGGTGTGTTAGTTTCCATGCTTAATATTTATTGAGCATCTACTATATGCTAGAGATTTGTGAGGTACTGGGGAGACTTGAGTGTACAAGGGAGATAAAAGTCCTGTCCATGCTACTGTTCCCAACTGAACGAATGGTGGTGCCACTCACTGAGAGGTAGGATACCAGGGAAGCTCATCAGCTTATAAATGATATTGAAGCATGGAGATGAATATTGGTAATAATAGCTAATATTTATAGTGACTGAACTATATTCCATTGTTCTAGATTTCTTAAAATGTATTAACTCAATTCTTCACAACTGTTCTCTGAAATAGATACCATTACTATTTCTTCAGAAACTCAAGGCACAGAAAAATTTGTTTCCCTCACTTTATACAAATACTATATCACAAAGCTATTAAGTGACAGAATTGGGATTAGGTTCTAAGCACATTAGATCCAGCTCCCACACCCAGAACCATTGTTCACTCAGACCCTCTGGATGAGATCACCTAGAGAGTTCAGGAAGATAAAGAAAATAGGTCTGCATTAGAACTCTGAGACACAGCAACATTCAGAGTTGGAAAGGGGTGGAGAAACCAGCTACGGAGATTGAAAAACAAAGTGTTGAGTTGAAAAAATCAGGAGACTAGTATCCGGGAAAGTAAGTGAAGTAAATGGTTCAAGAAGGAGTTGAGACATGGTCAGACATTAATATAATATAAGCAAACAAAACCCCTAGTAAACTTGATCCAAAAAACCCAAAGTTTTAAAAAGAAACAAAATAAGCAATTTCTGGTAAATATGATATTTTAAAGCTAGAGAAAGCAGACAAATGCAGCATTAAGAATAAAGATGACCATGTATCTACAGATACAAAGGATATTTAAATATTACATGAGAATATTATGCTCAAACTTATGAAATACATTTGAAAATACAGATAAATAGAATTACTTCCCAGGAGTAGATTAATTACCAAAATCACCTCAGGAAGAAGTGGAAAACTTAGACCCAAAATCGTACCAAAAAATTGAGAAGCTATTAAAATATCTACTTTTGAAAAGTTACTAAAAGATCTATTCAGATCATTTTATAGAAGAATTTACCAGGTCTTCACGGAAGAGAAAATTCCATTCAAATTTTCTTTTTTTACTTTCTGGCCTCACCGGATGGCACGTGGGATCTTAACTCCCCAACCAGGGATCGAACCCGTGCCCTCTGCATTGGAAGCTGAGAGTCTTAACCACTGGACCACCAGGGAAATCCAAAAACTCTATTTTTAAGGAGCTGTTCCAGAGCACGGAGAAACACAAAACTTCCCAATTCACCATAAGAAATCAGCCTGACCAGATATGCAAAACACAAGAAGACAGAACCAAAAAGTAAAAATAAAAAATAAATGTATAAACATGCATCACTTTTGAAAATAAACACAAGTATCACAACTAAAGTATAAATTAGTAATTGAACCCAGTCAATTATTAAAACGAATACTACTTCACAGTCAAGCGTGGTTGATCCCCAAAAGGCAAAGTGTTTCAACCTCTGGAAATATATTGATGGTATTCACTACACTAACAGATTAAAGGAAGAAAATCATACCTCCATCTCAAAAGATGAAGAAAAATATTTGAACCAGTTCCTGATTAGAGAAAAAAATGCTTACAAAAAAAATCACCTTAGTAAACTAGACATAGAGGAAAACTTCAACGGCCTAATACTGCAGGTTGCAATATTGCGGAAAAGTTGTTTTAGCTATAAGCATTAGAAATCTCCAGACCGACAGCCGTAAAAAAGGAAGAAGTCTTAGGTAAAGTGCCACCAGGGATAGTTAATTAAGTAGCTCAAAATCATCATCAAAGACACAATGTGCCCGAGTGCAGCCGCCGAGCCTGGCCCGGGGACCTGGCAGGCAGGGCGTAGTGCGCGCGGGCAAAGAGTGGGGCTGGCCCGGAGGAGCGCCCCGGAGCGTGAGGGCCAGAGCGGCGCCGGCCGCCGCCTTGCGCCCGGGGGTGGGGCTGCGCGGCGCCCCCCTGCTCAGGCGTCTGGTCTGGCGCCTCCTCGGAGCTGCGCCTGGGCTGGCCGGGCGGACCCCAAGGACTGGCATTTTTTTTTTACCATCTGTGAAAACTTCCTGTGATTCATTTTTCCTCACTCCAGTATTAAGAAATATACCAAATTAAAAAGGTATGAATGAATATCCTAAAAAAAGGAAAAGGAAGACTTTACACCCTTCTCGTTATTCAGATTCCTCTGGAATAAGCAGAACTGCAGATGGATTCCATGGAATTTTTTCTGATCATTGTTACAGTGTTTGTTCTATGAGACAACCAGACAAAATATTTTGACAACAAAGTCTAATCATGAAAAAAACGACAAAGTTCATTAGTGGGACATCCTGCAAAATACCCTACCAGTCCCCTCAAAATCGTCATGGTCGTCGAAAACAAGGGAAGTCTGAGAAACTGCTACAGCTAACAGTAGCCTAGAGACATGACAACTAAATGATGATGATTCTGATACAGAGACATCAAAAGACTTACCAAAATTTACAGATGGAATCAAGGCCACAAACAGAAATCAAAACTACCTGGTTCTGGGTCCTGTACTTAGAATTCTAGACCAATACTGCCTTTTCTACAGAAAAATGTGCTGATACTGAAATTTGTGATGAAGAGTGCGGCTCTCCTGAATCAATCAACCAGCAAACTCAAGAGGAGAGCCCTATAGAAGTTCATACTGCTGAAGATGTTCCAGTTGCTGCAGAAGTGCATGCAGTTTCTGAAGATTATGATATAGAGACAGAAAACAATTCCTCTGAGAGTCTCCAAGACCAAACGGATGAAGAGCCACTAGCTAAATTTTGCAAAATTCTTGACAAGAGCGAAGTTTTGAATGTGACTGCCCAGCAGAAATGGCCTTTACTGAGAGCTGATAGCAGTGGCCTCTATCAATGTGAACTTTGTGAGTTCAACAGCAAATATTTTTCTGATTTAAAGCAGCATATGATCTTGAAGCATAAGTGTAGTGATTCAAATGTGTGTCGGGGGCTTCCCTGGCGGCGCAGTAGTTGAGAGTCAGCCTGCCGGTGCAGGGGACACGGGTTCGTGCCCCGGTCCGGGAAGATCCCACATGCCGCAGAGCGGCTGGGCCCATGAGCCATGGCCGCTGAGCCTGTGAGTCCGGAGCCTGTGCTCCACAACGGGAGAGGCCACAACAGTGAGAGGCCCGCGTACCGCAAAAAAAAAAAAAAAAAAAAAATTGTGTGTCGAGTATGCAAAGAGTTTCTCTACCAATATGCTTCCGATCGAACATCCAAACTGCATGAAGAGGATCCCTACATTTGTAAATGCTGTGACTATAAAACAGTAATTTTTGAGAACCTCAGCCAGCACACTGCAGACACCCATTTTAGTGATCACCTTTATTGGTGTCAGCAGTGTGATGTACAGTTCTCCTCAAGCAGTGAACTCTACCTACATTTCCAGGAGCACAGCTGTGATGAACAGTACTTGTGTCAGTTCTGTGAACATGAAATGAATGATCCAGAAGACTTGCATAGCCATGTGGTAAATGAGCATACATGTAAATTAACAGAGTTAAGTGAAAAGTATAACAATGGAGAACATGGACAGTACAGCCTCTTAAGCAAAATTACATTTGACAAATGTAAAAACTTCTTTGTATGTCAAGTATGTGGCTTTCAGAATAGACTTCATACAAATGTTAACAGGCCTGTTGCTATTGCACATACTAAAATTTTTGCTCATGTCTGTGATGACTGTGGGAAAGGCTTTGCAAGCATGCTAGAATATTGCAAACATTTAAATTCACACTTATCTGAAGGGATGTATTTATGTCAATATCGTGAATATTCAACAGGACAGATTGAAGATCTTAAAATTCAGCTGATTTACCTCATAAATGTAATGACTGCTTAATGAGGTTTGGAAATGAAAGGGAATTAATAAGTCACCTTCCAGCCCATGAGACAACTTGATTGTTCTCTTTAACTTCCATAATGATGTAAAATAATAAATTTGACTTTTTTGCAGATGTTAAAATGGATGATTTTAAACACAACTTATGAGAACTGTCTTTAACAAGATTTTTTTTAATTGCCAATTTTCTTGGCATTGCTACCTTTTTCAGTATATAATTGTATCCTAAATGTGGTATTTTCAATGTATTGTAGTTGGTAGTTTTAACCACTTTTGGGCTAGCATTGTGTTTCTTGCATGTGCTCTGATTTCATAAATTGATAAGAAACAGATCTACTAAAAGAGATACGATGTCCCTCCCTATTTCTCTCTGTTCATGGTATGGGCATTCTCCTTGCTACTTTGCCTCACAGACATTATTCTGCAAAAATAGCAACGTGCCCTAGAGGAAGGACTATTTTCTCCCCCTGTCTATAAAACGAAGAATCTTTCTTAGAAGGTCCACAAAAGACTTTTGTCTCATTAGCTGGAATTTCATCACAACCTCATTCTTAGACCAACCCCTGGTAATGGGAGTGAGAGGACGAAGAAAACACGGCCATGTGAAGGAGTGTGGATTACCCAAACAAAGTCAGAGTTTTATTAGAAGGAAATAAATATGTTACTTAGGGTACCTGAAGTGTCTGTTAGAGATTTCTATCTGAAACCTGATATAACAGCATATTTAAGACGTAATTAAACGGTGAAAAATTAGAGGCATCCCTCTTGAAGTCAGGAACAAGATGAGGCTGCCAATATCATTAGTATACAACGCTGTATTAGGGATCCTAACAATTCACTCAATAATATTTGAGGGCTTCCTAGGCCCCTGGTACTATATTAGGTATTATAAACACAATAATAAGCGAATCTCAGAATCTGCTCTCTACTAGAAAAGAAAGACAAAATCCAAGCAAACACGAAATAACTACAATTTATTCTAAAGGTTGTGATGAAAACAAATGGAAGGCTGAGAGACAGAAGAAGGGGGACTTTCTTTAGGAGATCAGGAAACTCTTTACTGAGAGAGATTTAAGCTGGGATCTAAGAATTAGAAGGCCCTGGCTACAGAAGAATAGAGCAAATGTTCCAAGTAGAGGAAAATGCCCAGAGACCAGAAAGAGATGTGGTATTAGGCCTGAAAGATGAACGTGGCTAAAGCACAGCAAACAAGGAACTATTAGGGAGATTGATAAAGATTGGAAGGAACTAGATCCTACCTGGCCTGTATGTCTTTCATGCTTTACGGTGTATTAGACCACGATTGGAAGACTAAGTTGAGGAATGACATGAGACAATTCCTAAGTTAGGAAAATCACTTCTACTACTCTTTGGAGATGGGATTGAAGAACGCAAAGTAGACCTGAGGGTACCAGTTTAGAGGCCATTTCAATTCATTCAGATGAGAGATGATGGTGGCTGTTATGGACTGGATCGTGCCTGCCTTCCCCACAGCTTCAGAGACGGAAGTCCTAGCCTCCAGCACCTCAGAATGTGACTGTATTTGGAGAGAGGGTCTTTGAAGAGGTAATTAAGCAAAATGAGGTTATTAAGGTTGACCTTAGTTCAGTAGGACTGGTGTCTTTATAAGAAAGCAAAATGTGGACATATACACATACAGAGGGAAGGTGCAGATACAAGGAGGACACAAGCCAAGGACAGAGGCCTGGAATAGACCCTTCCCTCATAGTCTCAGAGAGAACCAACCCCGCTGACCCCTTGATCTCAGACTTCTAGCCTCCAGAATGGTGAGAAAATAAATGTCTGTTGTTTAAACCCCCAGCCTGTGGTGCTCTGTTATGAAAGCCTCAGGGAACCAATACAGTGGCCTAGACCAAGCTGGAGGTAATAGAAATGGGGGGGAAAATTCACAAGACTTTTGGGTACAGAATCACAGATGTACTGATGAATTATCCAATGTAATCATACGTTGAAGTAAGAGGTATAAAGATCAGAAAAGAAGACACAAAGAGTCACTAGTTGCTGGTGACACAATTGTTGCCATAAAGTCTAGCCAACAGCTGTGAGTAAGCTGGACATGAGATCACCGTTAGTATGATCGCTGATGTTTGGACTTTCTATAGCCATTTCACTTAATGTTTTTTATTTACCAATTGAAAGACCCAGGACCAGCAAGAGACCTGCTTTTAAAGAACTAAGGGCGGTCACGAGGATTGGGAAAGTCTTCAAAAAGTGAACAAGGGAAGTGGTAGAAATCCAGAGTCTCAAAAAAAAAAAAAAAAAATCATAACGAGGATAACTATCTAACAAAAAGAGCTTCTTTGGTCATGAGCTTCCTGCCCTGAAAAGACTTAATCACAGGCTGAGAGACAAAAGTGATGCCATTTCCCGTTGCGGAGCACAGGCTCCGGACGCGCAGGCACAGCGGCCATGGCTCACGGGCCCAGCCGCTCCGCGGCATGTGGGATCTCCCTGGACCGGGGCACGAACCCGTGTCCCCTGCATCGGCAGGTGGACTCTCAACCACTGTGCCACCCGGGAAGCCCACCTTGTGGAGTTTAAGTGCTGATACAGGCAAACATCTCCTGGGCCTGGCTATCAGCTAAGGAGATAGCATATTAGTGAATGCAGTGTAAATACAACTTACTGAAGACACTCACTAATGACTGAGGCTACCAAATCCAGTTTCTTGCTATGGTCAGTCATTCTCGTGTATTTGGTTGTACGTCAAGCACACGGTCATCTCACCTTATTCTAGGCCAACCAATAGAGAAGTGAAATGTCCTTTGAATCACTATTAACATGTATCCAACGTTCGCTGTTTTTTCAGCTATATTTCCCACATATGTTTCCATTTTCTATTTAGACTCATATTACTCTATGGCCGTTTTGTTCCCAGGTTTGATTACAGAACAAAGCAGTCCCAAAGAGTATGTGAAATTGCTCTGCACCTCGCATGCTGTAAAAGTTGGGTACGGGCTGTGGTTCATGAGTTACTCAACATTCATAAAACCCTTCCAGACTTGTCTTGCAGTATTTCTTGCCAGGAAATTGCTCGATCGCCAGATACCTGATGTTTGTGATTAGCAAAAATAAGCTTTCTTAGAGTTGAGATGTGTGTGTGTGTGTGCGTGTGCGTGTGTGTGTGTTTTCAGTTGGGGTTGCTTTTTCTTTTTTCAGTTTTAAGATATTTACAAAGCATTCTTCGCGTTGCAAATGTAAAAATGCAAACTAAAGTTTCCCTCCTGACATTCTGTACAAGCTTATAAAAAAAATGTTGCAGCCACAAAAACTCCAGCCTGCAACTCCATTCTGCAATTATGGTTTGCAATAACTCTGGAAGTCATATGCCAAGAAAGGATTATGAGCTGATCTTTAACGCTCTGACACTTCAGCAGGGAAAAGCAGTCGCCCAAGTGCCAATCTGCAGGATCCCAGCCCAGCTCAAGCCAGACCATGAGCACTTTGAAAGGGAAACAGATTTCAGTGACCATATGTGCAATTATTATTCATCCCCGTGATGACTGAATAAAGAAGTGGGTTGGCCTGTCTGGACTCCCATGTGCTGAAGCCAGGACAGGCTGATTTCACTTAACCCCCATGCAGGTCCCACCTGCCCCAGAACTACCGCCAAGAAGGTGGGGGTGGGATGGACTCTCTTAGGAGACCTTAGGCCAGGATCACCAGGTAAAGATTGCATCACCCAAACATGTGTCACCCAAATGGAGACACACGGCCCCTTCCTTAGACAATGTGTTCTTAGTTCACTTCTTCATTGCCCTTCCACCTGAAACCCTTGGCTTTCAACTGAGATTAATCCTGCCTTTATCTCCTAGTTCTTTTTTTTTTTTAAGGCAAGACCCAGATGGAAAAGTCTCGTTAGTATCATATCAGGTATTTATAACGGCAACGCAAACCAATGAACCAAATCAAGGGAGTTTTGGCTCCTCCTGCTTGCCAAATCTGGCTGAAAGTCAGATCTCCCCTGCTTTTGTCTTCATCTAATCTTGGGTTAAAAGATAAATAAGGCACCACAACTCCTCGGTTATCTTAGAGCTTCATCCCTAATGACCTTACCACATCTCCAAATTGTCCTGGACCTCCACAAGCATCCTCAATCAGGTCATATAACAACTGTTGAAACATCTCTGATTCTGGTCCTGTCCATTCCCGTTTCAGAGTGGACACTTCACAAAGCAAATCCTGGGCAAGAACTTGCTCCAGTAATAATCCCAGCTGTGTAGTCACATGCAAATGATATGCTATCCAAATTGAAAAACTTCAGAATCCCTGATTTGAAAAAAAAAAAAAAAAAAAAAAAAACACCAAGACACACTAACCAGCTAATTTATTCTCTAACAACTTTCCACACCATGTAGTTTTTTCTAATTCTAGAAGCGTAGATACCTGTAGCACAGTTGCCATAAACGTTTTCTGTCCTGCAATATCTATTTATTTCCCACTGACAGACACGACTTACCCCCTCATTTGTTCATGCCTTAACTTAAGTCGGCAAACATTTACTGAGCCCGTACTACATCCCAAACACTGTTCTAAGGAAATGCAGACACTGAGATAAAAAGGAGGCTGGAGTTGCCTTGAGGCGCTGTCTGGCTTCAAGGAAGCTCCCAAGTTAGTTAATCGGCAATTGGAACCATTTTCAATCAAATTCAATTATCTTAGTGCCTCATCTGAATAATAAGAAGTATAAATTCCCATGGAGGGAAATTGTAAAAATGCTCTTAAGGGCAGCTGTGGCAGATTGCTGTAGGGAAACCTACAATTTAGCACAGGTTGGTTCTAAAGCAAAGAATAAAGATTCCAAATAACGTCATTCTCCTCAGAGATCTAATGTCCCTTAATGAAGGTGTGGATTTCAGATATCCTAAAACTTTACAAAAATTCTTCTAAGGAACAATGCTACTAAGACAGCAACCCAGGGAGCGGCCGTACCACCAGGAATGGCATCACCTGATAGCTGTCATTTTCCAGATATGGAAAAACTAGGAGAGTAAGGAACGACAACAAAAAACACATGCATTTTTGTTTAATATAGTTCCTTTTTTTAAAATAGAAATAAAATACTTGCACGTTACTCTATGCTTATAAAATTGAGAAAGATACTTCTGTTCAACGACAAAGATGCTATGAATATTCCAGCCACTAAGATTCATTGCTACCTGACTCTGATGTCTTTACCTGACACATTTCCTTCTGCCCTTTGCACAGCCCTCCACTCCCTTCACTGCCTCCTCGACCCCCGACACCCCACCCCCGGGGTCTTTATCTGTTTAGCACAGTAATTGGCAAAACATGATCGCAGCCCACCACCTGGTTTTGCACCGCGTGTGAGCCAAGAAGACTTTTTACACTTTTAATCATTGGGGGTATGGGATTGTGTGAAATTTAAATCAAAATGCCATAGACGAAAATCAACACGGGGTACCTGTGTTCTAATAAACTTTCTTAATTGGCTGCTTTTGCACCACAGTGGCTGTGTTGAGTGGTTGGTGATAGGGGCCTCGTGGCTCTCAAAGCCCAAACTGTGGACTGTCTGGCTCTCGACGGAAAAAGCTGGACGACTCATGGTTTAATCTAACCCTATTCTTTTCCTTGTACTTGGTCTCACATGTTGGCTCTGTTTGTGTCTCTAGCAGGTCTGTTTCACTTCTCTGGCCACAAAAGGGGCGCATTCAGCACTTCTTCTACCACCTTGAGCGTTGAACTCGCACACCCAGCTACATTCTCCCAAAGGTTAAGTCGCCAGCCCTTCCTGCTCGCTCCGCCTACCCAACCTGTAGGCTTTTTCTTGTCTTGGTGACTCGCACAGAGGCCATGCTCTGTCCTTTTATCTCTTGCACAATCTTTCTCCCTTCTAGAACTCTGCTGCGTAGTCTTTCTACAACCTTCTCTGCCAAGAGATTAATGGGCTTGATCCCAATGGTGCTGGGCTCCCATGTCTCTTTCCTCATCTTCCAAGGCTCACCCAGATGAAGACACATGGCCATTTCCAGTGTGACCTGAACTCGCTTCCTCCTTGGCCTTCCACCTGAAACTCTTGGCTTCAGTCAAAATTTCTGTGGGCTCCAAACATCTTTTACTTTCTCTAAATATTTTAACACAACTAATCAAAACAAAACTGCTTTTAGTGGGTGCAGGTTTCTTTTCCTATGGTAAACTATTTGGAAGTGTTTGTCACAGTAGTTCTGTTAAAGCCACATGGTTAAGACACAGCTATGACTAATGTTGTCAACATTCCTCCTGTCCCTCAAAGTTGTTCTCCTCAACAATTTTTAATTTTCCATGGAAATGGATGAGCTGGGAGGGTGCAGAGGACCATGAATCAGGGCTATCAGCTGATAGTGCTTTCTGCAATTCCTTACCCAACTCCAGGACTGAGCAGTTTGACTCCATGGACTACTTCCTTTCCTCTTTGTCCCTACACACTCTGTTTAAATAGAGGGAGTAACAACTGAGGAAGGACCCAAGAGCAGTTATAGAAGTAGGAAGAATAGGAGTGAGAGACCCTGATCATCTCCCAGGAAATAAGTTGAGTTTTTGGTATTTGAGGTGGGGGGATTAGAAGAAAAGGTGTACTCTATTCACAAGAAGGTTGGCTGAGCTGCAATGCTCTTTATTACTTTTGCAATTTAAAAAACAAGAAACAATTTGTTATTTTAACCTTCTTCCACACGAGTATGAACAGAAATGTGGCCCTAAATTATCAAGACCTAATCTGCTCAGTAGATGGTCATTAATTCTAGTCCCAATTATATCAATAAAAGATTAATTTGTTTGGATCTCAGTGTGTTAGAACCAATACTCCTCAATGAGAGCAGGATACTCCCCCCTCACAAGGGAGCAATAGGAAACTGGAACCTCAGCAAAGTCAGGGGTGCAGTGTGGACAACCAGACTCCGGGAACTTCTCATCTTGACATGTTCTACATGCAAATTCTACTGGAATCGTGCTCTATTGAATGGTTTGCTGTATTGGCAATCCTGAGAATACCAAGTGTACCATCAGTAATTCCTAGCCATTCTTGAACCTGTGGGATCCTCTTCTGGGACATAGAAGCCATTGGTTCATGAGAAGTGATGCTCTAATGTCCTGGGAACCCCCGGACCCTTCAGACACATTTATCTGTGCAATCAGTATTACTTTCATACAAAAATCTACAACTGGAGGGGGGGCTTGCCTGGTGGTGCAGTGGTTGAGAGTCTGCCTGCCGATGCAGGGGACACGGGTTTGTGCCCCAGTCCGGGAAGATCCCACATGCTGCCGAGTGGCTGGGCCCGTGAGCCATGGCCGCTGAGCCTGCGCGTCCAGAGCCTGTGCTCCGCAACAGGAGAGGCCACAGCAGTGAGAGGCCCGCGTATCGCAAAAAAAAAAAAAAAAAAAAAAAAAATCTACAACTGAGGACCTGGGAAGCCACCTAGATCTTGTCTTTCCTATGGGTTATATAAACCTATACTGTTTCCTTTTCCAAATGACCACACATACACTAATGGGGATCACTAGCTCTAAAAGCAACTATAAGTTCCATGTAAGGAAAATTCCAATGTCAGAGCTTTCTCTCTACATTCTTCAAGTGAATCCAACTCTTCCATGCCAAAGAGTTAAAATAGAGAGATGATCATTAAAATTTAAGAGAAAGAAATTTTAGAAAGTCTATGTAATGCCAATCTAGATTATGTACAACTGTAAATAATCTCTAGCAGCTTAAGCAAATAAGGGGTTATTTTTCTCACATAATAAGTATAATCCTATATAGGCAGTCAGTGTACCAGGAACCATCTCCCTGTCCACTCCACCATCTTTAGCATGTGTGTTGCCTCATGGTCAAAAGAGGGCTGCTCCAACTCCAGCCTCAATACTGTGTTCCAGGCAGAAAAATAAAATGCAGCAGAGGGAAGGGAAACAGAAACAAAATGAAAAGCAAAAGAAGAAAACTAAAACACTTATCATACATATATCCTTAGCTGACTTCTGTTCTTATCTCATTGTCCATAATTCTATCCCATAGCCATCCCTAGCTTCAGTGCAAATTGGAAAAATGAGTATTTTATCTGGACGTATCCCAGAGTTGCCATTCTGCTAGTGAGGAAGAAAGGGAGAGCGGAAATCGGGTAGACAACTAGAGGTGTCTGACACACATACATAATTTCCAATGGAGAGGTCACAGACAACATGTTTATCCGTAGCTATCTATAGCTTTAGGCAGGGATTCTGATCACAGTGTTTCCATGTGATATCAAATATCTAGCTATATTAAAACCATCTGAACTATGTTCACATTCAACAGATGTTTGGCATGTTGGAACCCCAGTCTCCACGTGCTGATTTTAACCTAGCCATCCTTAAAACAATGGTTCTCCGGGTTATGGAATTAAAATGAAGTTCTCCCCATATTGGCCAGTGATTGTGTCAAAACATGGAAAGAATGTATGGAATGATCTGTAAAAATAAAGCAAATAATTTTGTTTGATGTGTGATATAGTAAGAATTGCTCTGAACAAAAGGCCAGAGCCGAAATTTTTGCAAGTGGAAGATGAATTCATTAATTATTTTTGAAACCCTAGGGTTAGTCATGCTTGCCCAGCTCTACACATCTTGGGATTCTGCACTGCCAGATCTCAAGGAGCGGCGGCAGGGGCGGGGCGGGGGGGGGGGGAGTTTCAGATTCATATAGAAGCTGACTGAAAATCCAATCTTCTCCAAGGATGAGGTTTGGCTGACTGGATTTGCTGTGCCTTTACAAAATTATTTTATTTTTTTACGTCCGGATTTAGTTGAGACTCTGGAATTCTGATTGCATCTGAAGTTCACACAGCTGGCATTCATTTCCAGCTACTAATTTAAATAACACCACTACCTGCTACCTTTCCCTCTATGAGAACAGAAGTGAATACATTTAGATGAAATGAAATTTTTTTATGAGTCTGGGAGAATACCTACCATGAACCAGATCCTGTGCTAAACTCTTTGCATATTTGCAAAGTAGAATGATACCTTAGTGTGTGAGTCCTTTGGGAAGAGAACTTTTTAATGACAAGGTCGGCCATGCTTAAAAAGTCTAAACCAACCTGAGAAGTTGAGTTGTACTACAACACACCTGAACAGAAGTTCTGTATTACTTTTGTGATTAAAAGAGGTCAATGTCATCCAAAAAGCTTGGTGGTGAGCTCAGTTCAGCTATTTCTCTTCAGGCCTTTCTGTTTTTTCCCTCTTGCTGAATTTTATGAAGTTTCTTCTCCAATTTCTTCTAATGGATCCAAACTGGAAAGATATTATGTGTTGTTTTCTTGACAAATTACAGTTCCATGTATGAGTGTGTTGGGGTGGTTACCAATTTAATTTGATATTTCTAGATGTTCTTATCCACAGTTGTGGGATAAAGGCTTTGTCCCCATTTTAAATGCTCAACCTTATAGTCACATAGGTCAGAAAGTTTGACCAGCAAGTTCTATAAAACATTCTAGCTACAGAAAATTTCTATGTAATGTAAGGTGTTTCAGAGCACAGAAAAGAATAGAAAACTCCCCCAGTTGATTTTACTGACCTAGCAAAACCTTTATAGAAAAACCAGGCAAGGATAACTAAAAAAGGAAGACTGTAAATCACTTCCCTTACAATGATAAATAGTCTAAACAAAATGTTACCACCTCAAATGCAGTAGCAAATTAAAAGAATATGGCAACCAAAATGCAGTCCCCAGAATACAAGAAAGATTCAGAATTAGGAAATCTAGTAAATATAATTTAAATATAAATTTATACATGATAATTATATAAGACCACTTCTCTTTGGAGCAGAAGAGGAGAGGAAAGGAAAGTTCATCACCCGGTTGGGAAACTTGAGAAGGAAAGACCGAGGATGAAGAAGCCAAGTTGATGATTTCATTTTTCACCCATGTTGGCAAAATGTTAAAAGGTTGATAATATCCAGTGTGGTCAAGCAGGTGGGGAAACAAGTATCTTCACACTCTAATAAGTGAGTGTATATTGGTACAATCTTCACAAAGGTCCATTTAGCAGCTATCTATCAAAATGTAAAATATATGTACCCTATTGACTCCACAATTCAACAAAGTAATCCATCCTGAGGAAATATTTGCATATGGGTATAAAGATTAATAAAGATTCTTATTTCTGTATTGAGAAAAATAGGGAAAACTCTAAATGTTCATCAATAAAGAAATTGTGATATAAATATTGATGCATTCTTAAAACAGAATAATCCACAGATTATTATTATTATTATTATTAGAATGAGGTAGGCTTTTACAAACTGGCAATGGGACATCTGAGACATTTCGTTGAGAGATTAAGAATTTGCAGAGCAATAAATATAAATAATGGTCCCAATTCTATATATAAAACCTCTTCTCGAGTGTGTGTACTTGTACGTACACACATAGCAGTGGGATTCATTGGGAGTACAGGGTATAAACGGGAACTTTCACATTTCATGTCTGTATTGATTGAGTTGTATTGCTCTAGGTATGTGTTACTGTTGCATTGGAAAATAAAACAATACAAATGAAAGTAACAAGAATTTCAGGTCGATGAGAAGGAACTGTTCTTGGAAACTCTGCCTATTAGTCTTCACCTCACTCTGGACAGACTAAGAGAAGGGGTTGTTGGAAGTAAATGATTCAGTGTTACTTGGGGAAAGAGACTCTGTGCCTCAGGAAAACCAATCAGCTTCAGTATCTTTCATTTTCTGTAGGCAACAAAAAACAATTTAGCTCCTAAACAGATACCCCAGTAGAAAAAGTTAGTGTATAGGGAAAGCCCCCTACTCGAGAAATAGCACAAGGTGGGAGGTTCCCAGAGACCTAATCTTGGAATAGACTGCGAGGCTGTTCTTTGGAGATATAAGCTTTCCTCCACCTACCCCAGTCCACTGGAAAATGGGACCTCAACATGAACTGGGTGGGCTCTCCTGAGTTCTTGGTGACCCAGTTCAGGTGTGACTTTGGGTGTACCTTGTGACCTTAACAACACCTGTAAAGCCAGATCAAAACATGTGGGTGTCCCAGGGAAACTAATCATTGTCACCCTTCAGAAATAATGTTCTTTAAATATTTGTTTTACATCCATTTATTTACAGTCTGAGCACTGCAGGGGAAAGGGAGAGAAGTCTGTGGGTGGTGGGCAACAAGCAGGGTCTTCTCTACTGTTCTGAGTAATTTACTTCTGACTTTGAAATTGCACAGATCACTCAGCAAAACAAAGCCCCTTCAGTAACTAGGCCTACCCTTCTTATAAGACAATAAACAAACCTGCTTCTGAAGATTCTAACCCCAAACCTAAGTGGCTCATGACATTAGTTCTTCCGGCCATACTTGTTACTCCCCGTGAATGAACTCTGGCGAATACAGTTTTCTCCATCTTTGTCACATCTTCCATGGTTGCATTAGTTTTCCATTGCTGCATCACAAATGACCACACACTCAGAAGCTTAAACAGCACGCACTTACTATCTCACGTTTTCCGTAGGCTAGAATCCAGGCACGGCGTAACGGGATTCTCTACTTCATGGTCTCTCCAGGTGGAAAGCCAGGTGTCAGCCAGGACTGGGATCTCACCAGAGGCTCAACGGGGGTAAGATCCACTTCAAGGTAAGATCCACTTCCCCAGTTTGTTGCAATATTCATCTCATGGCTGTAGGACTGAGCTCCCCGCCTTCTTGCTAGCTGTTGGCCATCGGTCTCTCTCAGGTCCTAGAGGCTGCTCCCAGTTCCCTGTCACGTGGTCCCTCTAGTAAGTAATAAGCTTACTTATTCAAAAATGGCAATGGAGGGCTTCCCTGGTGGTGCAGTGATTGAGAGTCTGCCTGCCGATGCAGGGGACGCGGGTTCGTGCCCCGGTCCGGGAAGATCCCACGTGCCAATGCAGCGGCGGGGCCCGTAAGCCATGGCCACTGAGCCTGCGCATCCGGAGCCTGTGCTCCACAGCGGGAGAGGCCACAGCAGTGAGAGGCCCGCGTACCGCAAAAAAAAAAAAAAAAAAGGCAATGGAGGCCACTGCCCTTGGTCATGGGGTGGTTGCTGCGTCCGAAGCTGCAGCATTCATGATGAACTTACTTCCGATTGTGGGTGACCACTGGGTACATATTCTTGTCCCTATTGGATTTGTCTTTGAATGTCCTCTAGACAGACAGAGTGGTGAAAAGCTAACTGCCTTCTGCAACAAGAATCTGTTACATAAAAGAGAACTGAGACCCAATGAAGAAGTCACCTGGAAATAAAAGCTGTGGCTGAATTACAGAATGTTCACCTTTTTTAAATCATAAGAGAAATAAAAACACGTTCATTTTTTTTTAAATAGCAATGGAGAATCACTCTTGAATATATTTGTACGTACACACACACGCACTGTAGCATGATGATAGGTGTAACATCTTGTCACTTTTACTATAGTCTATTATTTTATATTAGTTTGAAGCAAGTCACAGGTTTCACTCACATTCAAGGGGAGGTGATTATAGACGTGAACATAAACTCTTCAATAACTGGAGCCACCCTAGGGTCTATCTGCCACAGTGGTGTGGTGTTGGTACCACTGATGGATCAGTGCCCTAGGAACCGATTGACTGGTCTACTCCTTCATCTAGTTCTGGAGGGATGATGAAAGTCAGGACTAAATTATTCCCTCTCCCTAAGTTCATGACAACTTCTTCTTTCATTCCTTAGTAGATTAATGTGTTCACTTAAAAATGAGAATGGAGTTTCAAGTTTTACACAATTTAAACGTTTCAGTAAAGACAAGTATTTGAGCTTTATTTCTTGGCCTTTGCTTCTGAGCAATGGCTGTTAATATTTACCCATAAGTCAACTCGGTTCTGCTTTTTCCAGTTTCCATTGAAGGGTGAAACTCATTCATCTCAGTGCATTTGATACTATTGTCAATGAAATCTCTGGAAATGCAGTGTGATGTGGTAAGCCATCCATTAGGCCTCAATTTTACTTAAAATCACAGCCTGCAAAGTATCATGCTTCAATTTAAAGAAATAATGGCTACAAAAACCAATGCTGATAGCGATCCCTAGAGAAATGAAGGAGTGTGTACCCGTGATATTGGCACCTTCTCAAGAGAAGAAAGTTTTTAAATGAAGAGGCAGGATGACTAATGTTTCCATGGGTAAAAGATCATTTCTTTCCATAGAAAGAAAAAGCCACTTGGCTCTCAACAAAGATCAGGAGATTGAAATTGAAGAAAACAAAGTGAATAAACATGGAAAGGATATCTGGAGTCATAAAGGATAAATTTGTTCCCCAAATCACAAATACCCTCAAAAACAGAAACAGGACACCACCTTAAGGGAAAAATTTTATTTATCCAAAGGAGACAAAGGCTCAGTAGGGGAAGCTAATGGGGGACTTATTAGCATAGCATAGCAGAGACCTCATTGCAGTGCCTTTTTTTTATGTCTTTGGAGCGGTAGCCTAAAATGGGTGGTGGCATTGCTCCCTTCTTTCACTGCGGCACTGCTCTCCCCTTTATTTTATACACCATACCCTCCCCTTGGATTCCAGGGGGGAAAGCCATGGCAATAGCTCTATTTGCCCAATCCATCTACTTCCTAAGGTCATTCATGGCATTGACCTTTCCTTTATTGGCTGCCAAATGGCTATGACCTCAAGCCCTTGCCTCTCCCAGTTACAAAGAGATTTTTTGGGTAGTTCTGATGGGGACGTTGGCCACGTCACATTGGCTGAACCATAGTCTGGTTTGGATTTCTTGAAGGAGTGGGAGAAGTGCCAATCAAGAAGGTCCTCCAGGGGCTTCCCTGGTGGCGCAGTGGTTGAGAGTCCGCCTGCCGATGCAGGGGACACGGGTTCGTGCCCCGGTCCGGGAGGATCCCACATGCCGCGGAGCGGCTGAGTCCGTGAGCCATGGCCGCTGAGCCTGTGCGTCCGGAGCCTGTGCTCCACAACGGGAGAGACCACAACAGTGAGAGGCCTGCGTACCACAAAAAAAAAAAAGAAGAAGGTCCTCAATGTGTCTGTACAGCTGTGGTACTCTTTCCTATTTTCCAACTTTCAAATAGATTTTTCATTCCTTCATATTTTGGTTATTCCAATGGGAAAAAGAGATTAGGGAATTAAAGATTAGTTCAAATCACCATCTCGAACTGGATGTTGCAGATTCTTTTTATATCAACACCCTATTTTTAACTATTTATTTATTCTTGAATGAGGAAAGGGAAGGTCCATCCTTGACATCTATTTGCCTAGAATCGAGGAGAAGACACTTACTGTGTAACCCCGTACTTCACTGCCTTCCTGTGAGCATGCCCAGTTCTGCAGTCTGAAGCGTGTGGGTGGGCCCTGGCTGAGGAAGGACCTTAGTCTCCAAGCCACCTCACTTCAGTGTGTGTTGAGGGACAGTTTTCTACATTAGGATGTCAGAATTCTGCTTACCTTCATATCCACACCAGGTGTGTGGTGTGGTCATATCAAGTCTCCTTCCCAGTGCTATGGCTGCTAAGTTGAGTGAGTGTCCCACTACCCTAGGGAGCTCAGGCGCCCACTTACACTGGCTGGTGGCTCTCCAGTCCACAGCACTTACAGTTCTACACAGTGATCCCAAAGAGTCCCTAGTCCTGGCCCCATCTCTGCCAGCCTACAAAGAGGGTCACGTTGGTAAAGACATGATTCATACTGAAGAAGTAAGAGTGTTGAACTTTTTGCAACAATTATATTAGCTTCGAAACTGAAAAACTGTTAGGAGAAGAGGAAAACATAGGAAAAGAATTATAGTGAATTACTTAAATGCACCAATTTCAGTTCATGAGAACAAGTAGGCAAAAATAAATAAACAAACAAACAAAAAGAGGTAGGAAGAATTTAAATATTTAAATAATTTAAATATCTCTATATTTAAACATTTAAATAACACAATGACTAAGGTAGACTTAATAGACATAAATGAAAAACGACATTTTTAAAGCAGACAGTGCCTTCTATCACAGGATCTAGGTGGTGATTAAAGATTTTGTTTTGATCATGAAATAAATGTAATATATTTGATAAGCAGAAATAATAGCACATTCTTTTACAAAAGTAGAATGGATACTGTCAGTAGGAAAAATTAGACAAAAAAATAACTCTGCTGTTTTCCATTTGTAAATTGAAAAATTGAAAAATTCTATTAAAAAGGCATTACCATTTTTTTCCCGCTGATTTCTGGGAAACCATCAGATGTAAGACAAACCATGATTTTAAACCACAGACTTTTTAGGATTTTTAAGACAAGCTAATTGTATTTATTCTTGCATTTTATGTAGATTTGGGTTAGAAATTGATGTTAAATACTTTTTTAAAGTTTATATATAAACTGACATTCTGATTTAGTCTTCTGCTTTTTTAATTGTAGTAAAATGCACATAACATAAAATTTACCATCTTAACTATTTTTAAATGTAAATTCGGTAATGTTAAGTACACTCACATCATTATGCAACCAATCTCCAGTTAAAAAAATAACTCTCCATTTCCCCCAGTCCCTGGCAACCACCCTTCTACTTTCTGTCTCTATGAATTTCACTCCTCTAAGGACTCATACATGTGGAATCATACAGTACTTCTCCTCTTCTGATTGGCTTATTTCACTTAGCATACTGTCCTCCAAATTATTTTTCTTATATTACCTATAATTATATATTTAGTAATATATTTCCTAACACCTTAACTTTCACTTGTGGATTAAGCCCTACTTGGTCACAATATACTTTTAATACATTCTTGAATTCAATAAGGCTACAGTGAATATATACGAATGTTACGAATTGTCTTGGCTTCTTTTGGCTGTTACATTTGGAAGGCAGCTATGCTCACCACTATACCACCAGCCTTTTGGTTATTTATTAGGTATTGTTATTGAAGTTTGTTTTGCTTCATCACTGGGCAGATGTCCATATTTTTTAATACGTACTCTGGAGAAGTTAATTCATTTTATATAATATCTTCCTAGTACACTTGTCCTCCTGATTTGTTTATTTCTCATTTTATTTCTACTAATTACTTTATTGCCTTTCCTCATAGCTGTTTCATTATTCTTTTGCTTTTCTAGAGTTTATTTTCTTTGTGTTACAGTAAACGATGAAAGCATTTCAGGTTATTTTCTTCTGATCATAGATTCGGCACTCTTCCATCAGTTTTCGTATGTAATGTTCTCATTTTCATAATTGTTTATTAATGTATATGTGATTTCTTCTTAACTTACCATAACTTTCAGACTTTAAAAGGGCTATTTCTATATTTCAACATTTTCAAAATTGGATTGCAACTTAAATACAAAAGACAGAGAGCAAATACAAAGAAATAAATTAACAACTTTTCAATATAACTGGTGGATACATAGGCTCTGTTAAATAATTCTTTGTGCATATTTATATATTCAGAATGTCTTATAATTAAAATAATTTACATGCTTAAAAAAAGAATAGGCTATAAAGTGAGGTATGGAAGGAAGTAGGGTAGGAAGATTTAAAAAAATAAAATCTAATCCAATCTGTTCCTTTCACTGATGAGGAAACTGATGTCATTTTAGAGGAAGTTACTGGTCACAGACCTTGAGTATTTTTAGGCCAAAATTTTAGGGGCAAACTGTCTGTGGAGCGTGTCCTCTGAAATGAATGGCCTTGCAAGCACAAAGGGAAAAGAAAGAGGGCAGGATCTGGGACTGAGATAATCCACCAGGACATGTGCTCTTCACTGAAATTCTTTAAATTGATGCAAAAATCTAAAAATAGCTCCTTAGCAGACTTCCCAGGGTGTCTGGAACACCTACCATTATTCATTGCTTTAGACTAAAACATTGGAAAGTTCTGAGACCAGTCTCCTGGGAAAGTTAGCATCATAACCTGGCATCACCTTTAAAACCTTGGCCTCATTGTATTTACTAGATCTGATTGCAGGTTCTCTTTCAGGACCCAGATTATATAGGACACAGAAAGGTTAACTTTGCGGGGGAGAATAATGGGTAGGAAAAGTCCACTGCATATGAGTCTACCCATGCACAACGTCTGCTGATGGAACTGACTGTGAGTGTGGGAGAGAAAGATGAACAGGCCATGGATGCCAGGATTTAGCCATGTCACATGGTTGCTGAGTCTGGGGCCAGGCCAGGGCTGAGGGCTTGCCCCCTTCAGGGTCAGATTTCACGGCACCCTGTGCATGTGACCAGCCCTGAGATGTCTCTCAGCCCTTGTTCTGTTTTCCAAATCTCTAGAAAACCCCTTCTTGACCAAATGACAATTTGTTGACCTTTAAAATATCAGAGCTGGGAGAAGTATTTAAAAGGAAATCTGTCATGAACTTCCTAGCTGGAATGATAACTAAATGGCTTTGCCAATTTAATGTCTGGAAATTAATAACAAAAATAAAAACATAAACATTAGAGATAGTTTTTATTTAAAATTATAACTTTTAACTTGCTAAAGTCTTGATTTTATCTTATTGCTTATTTTGCAGCAGCAGAAATGAAAAATAAACATGATCAGAAATGTATATTTTAAAAATGACAAAATATTAAAATCATGAGTTAAGGAACACTTTTTAAAAAGTAATCAAATGCAGCTGGTGTTTTGTTTTGCGTGTTTAGCAGCAGAATTATTTTATTCAGATGAAGTCTTTTGGGGAAGCTGGTATATAAAACAGTAATGAGTAGAGCTTTAAAAATGCAGGTAGAGTTGGAGACCAAGAGGCAGCTCACTTGGGCCGTGTATCAGTCAACTTTTGCTGAAGTAGAGCTGTATAACAAATAACCCCAAATTCTTAGTGGCTTACAACCACAAATATTTCTTTCTTGCTCACAAGGCTGTGCAATGGCTGTCATGGCTCTCTTCCAAATTGGGGAATAGGTTAAGAATTTTGCTGCCTAGGTATTCTCATTGTAGGACCAGACTGAAGGACCATCTCCTATCTAGGATTTGATGTTCTCATGGGAGAACAGAGATGCAAGAGGTTAAAGTGGAAACATGAGCTACCATTTAAAGTCTCTGCTCAGAATTGTCACATTGCCACTTCCACACAAATTCCACTGGACAAAGCAAGTCATCTGGCCATAAACAACATCAATAGAGTGGGGAAGTAAACTCCTCTTATGGAAATGTGGGAAGAGCATTTGCTAAACTAAAATATTTTCTACTTGCTGTAGCCTGAGTGTTTGCATTCCCCTAAAATTCACATGTTGAAACATATCCCCAAAAGTGATGGTATTAGGAGGTCGGGCCTTTGGGAGATGATTAGGTCATGAGGGTGGAGCCCTTGTGAATGAGATTAGTGCCCTTTTAAGAGACCCCTGAGAGCTCCCTTGCCTCTTCCACCATGTGAGGATACAAGTAGAAATCTGTGACCCGGAAGGGGGTCCTCATGCAACCATGTTGCACCTTAATCTCAGACTCTTCCAGCCTCCAGAATTGTGAGAAATAAATTTCTATTGTTTATAAGTCACCCAGTCTGTAGTATCTTGTTATAATGACCCAAATGGACTAAGATACCACCATCCCTGGGGTCCTTCAATCATCTCCATACAACCCTAAGACACTAAGGAGTAGAGTTTGAAGATCAATGAACGATCCAATCCAACTCCTTTCCTTTTACAGATGTGGAAATGAGGTCAGGAATTGATCAAGGTGGTGCATGCAGTGTCACAGCAAGTTAGAGGTGTACCTGGAACCAGAGCACAATTTTGCTAACTCGTTGTTCAGTGCTCAATGAATTGGAAGACAGTTCGTCTCTGCTACGTGATAATGCTCCAAGCTGCTGAAATATATCTTTTAAATACTTAAACATTCAAGACATTAGGCAAAATTTATAATTATAGAGTATGCAGTGAGACTATTAATTAACTTGTACCTGGAGTGGATTCAGCCCACTAATACATATCCTTGGATTTTGTCAATGTCAAAAGCCTCTTGGCAAAGATTTGCTGTCAACCTCAATCATTGGGCTTGGTCTTAAGGCCCCTCAGGATGGAAGATGTGACGAGATTTGGGAGGAAACAGAGGGTTTTATTTTTGTACTTGTCATTGATTTTTGTCTCGTGTTTTCATATGTGTTTGCTTGTTTTAATCTGGGGCATTCTCCTGATGAAGATAAAGAACCCATCATGGAGCTTGTCCTATAAAAATGACAAAAAGAGGGTATATATTTATACATAGAGCTGATTCACTTTGCTGTACAGTAGAAAGCAACTATACTCCAATTAAAATTAATTTTAAAAAAAGATATACAGTCGGCACTCTGTATCCATGGGTTCTGCATCTGTGGATTCAACCAACTGCACATCAAAAATATTTGAGAAAAAATAATTCCAGAAAGTTTCAAAAATCAAAACTTAAATTTGCCGCACAGGCAGCTATTTACGTAGCATTTACATTGTATTAGTTATTAAAAGTAATCTAGAGATGCTTTAGAGAATACAGGAGGATTTTAGGTTATATGCAAATACTATGCCATTTTATATAAGGGACTTGAGCATCTGCAGATTTTGGTATCTGCAAGGGGTCCTGGTACCGGTACTCTGCAGATACCAAGGGATGACTGTATTGTTAGATGAAAAAGCAAAATGCCAATCATTGTGTATAGTGCGCTATCATTTCTTTAAGAGAAGAAAAATAAAAGAATATACCTAAAAACATAAAATGAAATAAATTTTTTAAATAAAAATGACATGTAAGTCCCAACAAGCTCAGGAGGAGCCATAACAAATACAATGGAAGGGAAGAACAGCCAGTGTGTATTTTTAAAGACTCCCTAGACTTTTTTCCTTATACAGTTAGCAAACACTTCTAGAAGATTCCTAAACTTTTCTTTCTGCCACTAAAGGTTCTCACACCAGCCTGCGGATTATACAGCAATGGGCTTTCCTGAATCCTTAGCCCCTTCTATAGAAGCAGGAGTATTTAAAGATCAGTATTGCTTACCAATTGGCAAAAGAGTTAAACAAGACTTTCACCTCTCCTGTTACTAAACAGCAGAGAGCAGCAGTCCAGACTTGCTTAATTATTAAGAAGTGAGCTTCTGTGTCTTGGGTAGAGAAATTTGTTTGCTGACAGATGGATTGCTCTTTGGTGCATGTGAGCCCATGGTCCTAGGAGAGCATTTTTCTGAGTATGTTGACATTTGTGTGTTCCCTCTTCTCTAGAGGCAGATGGCATCACCTTCACCCTCCTGACCTGATGTTCCTGTGATCCGAAGATCTTGAAAACATTCAAGAAAGAAATCTTAACCCAGAGTGGAAGAATGTATCTCCCTTTGAGTGACCAGAGAGAGGGGAGGGGCAGCGGAGAAAACTGACAACAAAAAGCACAGCCAGAACACGTGATTCTCCTGGTGCCTTCTTCCTGGAGTGTGAGATGCACAAGGAAAGAACCTCAACTTTTGGAAAAATAACCTAACATTCTCCTGAGTAGCTTTCACTGCCAATAAACCAACACTGAGCCAGAAGCAGTCAAGTTTATGATCTAGCTGAATCTCCGTTCATCAAAAACCAAACCTTAATAATCTAGATCAGTGCAACGAAGGAGAATGCTCTAATGCCTAGGTATTTGTGACCTTTTATGTCCCTTAAATTTTATCTGAACAGAACATACATTATTGAGTGAAACGTCAACTTTATTTCAGAATTAACTTGGGAACTCCATTTCATTTCTGTGCCTCTTTCAATGGAAAATATAATAGTTATTATAATCCAATGTACCCTTTGAGATCAAGCTGTAGCACTTTAGATGTAAAAAGCTGATGTAAGAAATCATCTAGCATAGCCTTAATTTAATAGATAATTAAAAATCAGAGAGAAAAGGAGTCTTTCTTAGTATGGTAGGCAGAATTCTGACATGTCCTCTAAGATTCCCACCCCCCTGATATAGATGCACAATATAATCCTCTCCCCTTGAGTGTGGGTGGAGCTGTGAATATGATGGTTTTCACTTTTGTGGTCAGGTTATGTTGTATGGGAAAGGGTGACAGAATTTTTCAGATGTACAGTAAGTCTCCTGTATATGAATGAGTTCCATCTTTAGAGTGTGTTTGTAGTCCAATTTGTTCGTAAGTCCGACAAAGTAAGCCTAGGTCCCCAACTAACACAACAGGCTCTAAGGTACTGGACGGTCATAGCTTTATGATACTTTTCACACAAATAATACATAAAAAACAAACACAAAAAATAAAGAAAACATTTTGACTCTTACAGTGCAGTACCTTGAAAAGTACAGTAGTACAGAACAAGAGCTGGCATACAGGGGCTGGCATCGAGTGAACAGGCAAGAAGAGTTATTGACTGGAGGAGAGAGAGGAGGTGGGAGGTGGTACAGCTGTACTACTGTGCTCTCTACAGTACTGTACAGTAAAGTACACAAAAGCACAACCACTTGCAGAGGATGCACGCACGTGACAATGTACACCAGACACGTGAACTAACTTACATGATTGGACATGAGAACACATGTTCGCATGTTTGAAAGTTCACAGATTGAAAGTTCATATGTAGGGGACTTACTGTCATTAAGGTCCTTAATCAGTTGACTTTAAGTTAATCAAAAGGGAGATTATGCTGGGTGGGCCTGACTTATTCAGGTGAGTCCATAAAAGAAATGGGAGATTCTCAGCAAGAGAGATTCTCTGATTGGCCTTGATAAAGGACACTACCATGTTGCAGACAGGACCATGTGGTAGAGGACAATGGGCTTGCTCTCAAGGAGCTGTAGCCCTCAGACCTACAACTGAAAGAAAATGAATTCTGCCAATAATCCAAATGGGCTCAGAAGATGAGATTGCAGTCCTGGCCAAGATCTGTTGAGACCTTGAGCAGAAGACCCAACTAACCCATGCCATAGACCCACAGACTGTGCAATAATAAATTTCTGCTATTTTTAGCCAAACTTATGGTAATTCATGTGCTATTTTTAGCCAAACTTATGGTAATTCATTACAGAGTATAGAAAAAAAACGAATACACTTAGATCAAACATTGAACCTGGGCAAGGCGGGACCTAGAAAAGCCTCTTTACTGACAACTTAGTTTCTTTCTGGCTATTGCCAGAAAGATCTCAGCTATCCCCCAAGAACATAAAGCAACGTGCAACCCCCAAAAGAGCTCAGAAACCTTGAGAAGGAGTCCACTGAGCAGAGTTCCTACACTCAGCTAGGATGAGCACAGCCGGCCCCAAACAGAGTTTATAGCTTCATCCTCACAAGTTGAGGGCAGAAATCACACACCAACATCCCACAGAGGTGGTTTGCTTAAATCTTAAGGAAACTTGGGATTGGTTGCCAATATGTAAAAATTCAACAGATTTTATACAAAAATTAGAATATCTGGCTTTTCTTGAAAAACTTGGGGGACATGACAACATCAGGCCCATGGGGCCTGAGCAGCAGTGCCCTTTTCAAATGGGACAGTCATGGCAGACCCCATGGCTCCAAACTGTCTTGCACCTGGACTGTTTCACTCATTAGCTTTAAATGTCAGGTCCGGGGAGACTGTCGGTTTGGCACATGCTTAGGGCCATGTCCCTGCAGGGAACAAGTTGGCAGCTCAGCCTGGAGAAAGGAGCGAGGGTCCCCAGTATACGGGCAGGGTTGTCAGCCTTTCTTCCAGCCACGCTGGGGTGTCGTGGTCTCAGCCTCTTCCTGCTCTGGCAGGGGGAGCAGGAGAGGGAGGGGAGGAGAAGATGGGGTATTGGCCGCCGGCCAGGCAATTCCTGCTTCTCAGAGCAGATATTAAGGCACAGAAAAATGAGCGGCTGCAGCTGAGCTTGGCTGGAGGGCTGAACAAAGAACAAACTGCTGGTGACTGCCGCCTGGGGCTCTCAGCTTGCCAGCAGCCAGGGGCCGGGGGGGGGGGGGCAGGCTGCGCCCCCCACACCTGATTGCCATTCCTTTCCAGCCAGACAACTCTTAGCAACAGCTACCGGAGCTGTGCGTCAGCTAGAAACGCAAGGTCCCCGTCGGCCTGGCCAAGCGGAGAGGGAAGGCAGAGCAGAGAGGAAGGCTCCCCTGGCTCGGCGCAGGCAGCATCTCCGGCACCAGGCAGGAGCTATGCTTTTCAGAGCTGAGCATCCCCGAGCCCAGGCAGCCTCTCAGCATCCTGCTCCAACACTGCAGGGCAAAGCGCCCGGGAGGGGAGCTGTCTGGCATCAAGGGTGCATTGATAGAAACGCAACCCTTGTTCTTGGCTCCAAATGGCCTTTGTCTGGGTCCTCACAGCCTGCACCAGTGCAGAGAGAGAGGTGGGCATCCCACCAGCTGCCAGGCACCGCGGAAATGAGGGCAGAGGCGAAAGCAGAGGCGCCAGTTGGTGGCGGCAGCAGACAGCACACTGCTCAGCTTCCCAGGCGGGAAAGGTAAGGGGACACACAGGCCTGGATGCTGCATTGCCTGCTGTCCTGAAAGCCCTTTTTCAAATTTCACAAGGGCTGGAGAGAGGAGGCCCCCTGGTCCCGGTTCCTCACCCAGCCAGCGCCTGCTCACTCAGTCAGCAGCAAGTATGTCCTCTTAACATTTCACCACTGAATTGGGAGCAATGTCTATTCGGGAGGCAGATTAAAAGGGTGTGACTGGGGGGGGGGCGTGCCTTCTTGCAAAGATGCCCATCCCTGCTCTGCAGAAAGAGCCCCCTCAGTGCTGCTGGTGCAATTAGGGCCAATGATGGCCTTGTGTTCATTCCCCGTGGCCTCGCCCTCAGGCACGTCCTAGAGGCCCTGGTCTGGGTTTATACAAGGGCAAAGTTGTCCTGTTGCCATTTTGGCCCAGAACCCAAGTCCTCATCTGTCGAGTAAAGGGGTACCTGCAGCTGTGATGTGAGCCATCTCTGACTCTGCAGGTCACCTCTCAGGACCTCGCCTCCCCCAGATCACAGGCACTGGCCACACTTCTGTGTCTCCCGTTGGCCTCACTCGCATTTAGCAACTAGCATGACCTTAGGTCTCAATGTAGGAGGGCACAGAACCAAGCCGTTGTCCTAACTTGAAGTCAGTGCCAGAATGGACAGTCTAGCCTGGACATCAGCACGGAAGAAAGCCTTCCATTGGGTAAGAAAATGCATATGAAAGCAACGTTTAAACTGCAAAGCACAATACAAATGCCCAAAGTGGTAATTAGTAGTCCTACCACTTGAGCGCTAGAACCATTTTTTTTTTTTCCTGCGGTACGCGGGCCTCTCAGTGTTGTGGCCTCTCCTGTTGCAAAGCACAGGCTCCGGACGCACAGGCTCAGCGCCCATGGCTCACGGGCCCAGCTGCTCCGCGGCATGTGGGATCTTCACAGACCGGGGCACGAACCCGCGTCCCCTGCATCGGCAGGCGGACTCTCAACCACTGCGCCACCAGGGAAGCCCCCTAGAACCATAAATTTAATGATGCATTCTCCAGTTCGTTTGGGGCTTACAATCATATATACTTTGCACTCCTTTGCATCAGGCTTCTATTGCCTTATTTATGCTTGAGACGGGCCCTTTAGAAGACAGTGGCACTTGTCTTAGGGCAACAGAAGGGGCGCCAGACGAGAACGCAGCCTGCAGGGTTTTGTTGCCTGCCTCTGGACCTCCAGGAGTGGTGTGAGGCTTCTCGTGCCTCCTAGGGGCCAACTTACAGTATTTTGTTTTGAATTTTATTTTATTTATTTTTTTATACAGCAGGTTCTTATTCGTTATCTATTTTATACATATTAGTGTATATATGTGAATCCCAACGTTTCTTGAACGGCCTGGGACAGGCTCGGTCCCCTGCGGTGGGTGAGAGGTCCTCTTCTGGCTCTCTTCATTGGCGGGTTCTTTGATTCCCATTCAGGAGTTTTGTCCTTTTGATGTGCACAATCAACAGAGAAACACCCTCAATGTGCTCCTCCCTGGCTCAGGGAGCTGCAGGTGACCCACCAGGGCCACCTGTCTTCCCCCCACCTGCCAGGTGAACGATCCCCTTTTCTCGGTGCAAGTGTGGCGTCAATCCCTCTGCACTCGTTTTCTCTCCTAATCCAAGACTCCCTTTATTATGGCTGAATGAACAAACACAGGACCTGCACGAACCAGTGGCTGAGAACCTTGCACTTAAGAGGAAGAAAAAAATTCTTCGACAAAACTGCTTTTATAAGATGCTCCCCATCGATATGCGATGTCTGTCTTGGAATGGCTGATCGGGACGTGTGTACAAAGTAGTCCTTTCTACTTTAAAAGGAAAGGTACGGCCAGAAAATCTTCTTCTATCAAGGACATACAAATGACCTCTTCCCTACCTCGCACATCAGTCTGGATCCATTCAGCAAACACTCTGATTGATTTCCACTGATTGGGGCTAAGAACACACGAGGAGTGAGGTATTATGTGTGAAAAAATCCTCCCGACTCTGTTGCTTTTGTATGACAATACAATTTAAAAAAACATCTTCCAAGGACAGGGGGACCGTACGGGGAATGAATTGTAGCCAATACTCAAGTCCACAGAACCTGCGTAACTTGTGACCGGGCCAAAAGCATTGAACAAATGCTTGCATGGTTTGGAATGATTGTTTTTTTTTCGGTTTTGCACAATAAACTGATTATTTCACATTTTGAAAAGTCAGTTTCAAGTGCTTTTTTTTTTTTTTTTTTTTTTTAATCTGCAAAAAGAGAACCTGGAAAGGAATACAAATTCTTTCCTGGAAGACATGTATCCTGCCCTCCCTCCACCCCTGATAAATAACACGAGCATGCAGCGATTTGCCAACAGCAGCTCCAGCATGAGGTACCACATCTGTTACTGAGACACTGGAGAGACAGTGGAAAGCAAGCTGGCTGCCTGCCAACCCTCAGACTCCAGATTTTTGCTGACAAGGCTGTCAATAAATGGGCAGATGGCATCAGCTCTGCTGGCAGGAGAGTTCTGTTAACCCAACACGGGACATTATCTCAAATTCATGGTGCACTGGGCTGAGTCCTTTGTTGGGCCATTAAAACCATTCCTTGATGGAGAAGGGGGAGCAGGAAAATGAGGAAAGTAGGAGACACTGGCTTGGCGTAATGAGATTGCCTAAGCCGCCCATGATTGGCAGAGGCCAAATAAGATTAGCCCTTGTGACCGTGGAAGAGATGGGGGGAAGGGCGCCTCATTCACACATTGCATGTTATGCCATTTAAACACAGGGATCCAATCCTCAGGAGCCGTGCAAGCCCCTGCGAAGGGAACTTGACCTGAAATAAACACTCGCCAGGAAGGGTCTGCATGTCTGCTTTGTAAGCATATGCACTTGCCGGCTTTTCTTATAAGGACTGTGTGCCGGCAGCTCTAGATGAAAAGCCAAAGTGGGCTCCCTGTCCTATCAAGCTCCGGAATAAATAGCAGGGGGAACCCTCAGAGACGTCCCCTGGTGGTGACTTGGGGACTACACCCTTTCCTGTAGGAGAGAACTGTTAATCCATGTAGAATAGGGATGAATTCGGAGACTGGGAATGACATACATAAACTACTATGTATAAAATAGATAACTAGTGAGAACCTACTGTATAGCACAGGGAACTCTACTCAGTGCTCTATGGGGACCTAAATGGGAGGGGAATCCACAAACAGAAGGGATATATGTCTATGTAGAGCTGATTCACTTTGCTTTATAGTAGAAATGAACACCGCAGTGTAAAGCAACTCTACTCTAATAACAATCTTAAAAAAAGAAGCTTGCATTGATTGCAGTGTAATCTAAAGAGCCCTGGGTATGACAGATCGGCAGTGTGACCTGAAACAAGTCATTGAAACGACTCACCCTCTTTCCCCATCTAGAAATTGGGAACAATAACAAACCACTCAGCTGTTTGAAGTCATGAATGAGATAATTCCATGCTTCTGCAGAGCATAATTCCATGGGCGTTTGCGTACTTTAAGACAGTGGTTCTCAACTGGGGATGGTTTTGCCCTCCAGAAGACATCTGGTGTTGTCTACAGACACTACTGGCATCTAGTGGGTAGAGGTCGGGGCTGCTGCGAAACATGCTACAGTGCACAGGACAGTCCTCCACAACAAAAAGGATTCAGCCCAAAATGTCCACACTGCCCAAGTTGAGAAACCCTGCGTTAGGACTGTGTAGATAAAAGCTCTTCCGGTACCTTCAAAATGAGAGAAAAGAAAGACAGGCTGTCCAGGCGTGGAGAGAGAAGCCTGTACACAGTAAGACACCTACATACCAATGAGTTCCGTTCTGAGAGCACATTCGTAAGTCCAGTTTGTTCCTAAGTCCAACAAAGTTAGCCTAGGTACTCGACTAACACAATCGGCTGCTCTTACACTTTCTTCCGGGCATCCTGGGCTAGAAGTAAAGATACTGTACTACTGTACTCCATACAGTACCGTACAGTTAAGTACACAAAAGCACCACCACTTGCAGAGGATGCACGCACGTGACAGTGTACGCCAGACACGTACATAATTGGACACGTGAACACACATTCACATCTTTGAAATTTCGCAACTTGAAGGTTCGTATGTAGGGAACTGACTGTATTTGCTCTTAGTGTCTCTGGGCGACTCCCTTTCTGTGATACTCTTCCAAGCGTTCTTTGCTATTTTTAACCCTTCACTGCATTGCCGGTTCCCCCACCTTCTTCCAGCTATTCTTGCACATCACATTTAAATAATGAAGTATCACCTCCACAGAAGGCTTTTTAGTTTAGGTTCTCATTATCTATGAGAATATACATCTGCCCAATAACTGGGCCCGGAAAAATTTGAATAGGAGCGAGGTTTAAAAGTGGCGATTAGAATCTAAGATGTAAACAGGATTTAGGGGGTTAATAGGAAATTAACTTGATTTCAGAATTGATGGGCTTGGGGGGTTTGAGATCTAGCTATGGATGGTCTCTTTCTCATTTCTCCTCTTGGTTTTGAATTGCTTTGGACAGATAGGAGAAGAGAGAGAGCCCACACCCGGTGTTAATGAGTAGCAGCCCCTTTGTAGGCGTCATTCAGGCCCGTCTCTGACCTGCCCGTCTCTCCATCAGGGAGATAGGCTGAATCGTGCCCCTCATCCATATGACGAAGCCCTAACCCCGCCCCCCCACCGTACCTCAGAATGTGACCTTCTTTGGAAATAGGTCATTATAGATTCAATTAGTCAAGATAAGTTCACACGGGAGTTGTTTGGGCTTCTCATCCAATACGACTGGTATCCTTACAAAAAGAGGAAATTTGGACACACACACGCACGCAGGGAGAACACCGTGTGAAGATGAAAGCAGAGCTCAGGGTGAGATGGCTACTAGCTAAGGAACACCAGCAAAACTCCCAGAAAAGATTGCCAGCACGCCTCCAGAAGCTGGGAGAAAGGCGGATTCTCCCTCACGGCCCTCAGAAGGAGCCAACCCTGCCAACACCTGGATCCCAGGCTTCTAGTCTCCAGAACTGTGAGGCAATAGGTTTCTGTTGAAGCCACCCAGGTTGCGCTATTTTGTTACACAGCCCTAGCAAACTGGAACGGTTGGGTAGATAGGAATTGGAGTCATGGCAAGGGAATGGCAAGTGAAGTCATGGCAAGGATGACTTCACTCTTGCTGGAGTCATCCTCTACCCCCTCCCACCCCCACCCACTTATTCCTAAAGAGCATGCAACTCTCTGCTCCACTTGGGCAGCCGAAGCCGCCGCCCCATCCCCTCTCTAACAGGGAAAAAGGAGGAGCTTCATCAAGAGTCTCATTTTGTTACGCCCCCGGTGAGGTTTCCAGGAATATCTGCTACTCAGCAGGGTGGCAAACTCTTAAATCCACCATGACAGGGTGTAGGGGATGAAGGGGCGTGGCTGCTTACCTTGATTCCTTCTACCCCATATCTTGGGAACTGGGAGAGTTAACACCCCTTATAAGTAGGGCTGGTTCAGCTGTGCTCACCCCTGGCTCTGCATCAGCAGCATCTGGGAACTTAAACAAACACACAAAGCAAACCACCAGGGTCTGGGGCCCCATCCCAGAGTCTCTGGTCAGGGATGCTCAAGCAGGATTCCCAGGTGATGCTAATATACAGCCAGGGTTGAGCCCCACTGGACCAGGAGGAAGGGCAGCGAGGACTGAAAGGAGAAACTTGCTGGAGAGAGTGAGGGTCAAATCAGGCGATTTCTGTAGGATTTTGTGTTCATGCTCTGGAGCAGGCAATGCAGAGACCCTGAAGAATTTGAAGCTGGGGAGTAATGTTGTCAGATTGCCATTTTAGTGGCAATAAAGGGTGTTTTGGAAACAGGAGGTAAGGAAGGCAGCAAGTCCAGTCAGAGGCTATTGTGTGGTCCGGGTGAGTGGTGGCAGGGATCTTAATGGAAGCAGTGGAGATGGGTTGTCATGCTGTGGATGTAAACAATACGTAAGTGATAACTTGATTGGCAATTTAGACAAATTAGATTTGGGCATTGAGAGGGAGGGAAGAGTCAAAAGTGAAACCCAGAGGGTGTATGGTGGTGACATTTACTGGGACAGGAAGCCCAGAAAGAGACCCTGTGAGTTCTGGTCCAGACATGCTGGGATGGAGGGGTCCAGGAGGAGACTGGAACTCTTCAGGTCTGGAACTTGGACAGGCACATTAGGGTGAGTGGTACTTTTAGAAGTTGTCACTGTTTCTTAGGAACAGATTGAGAAAGAAGGGGCCACAGACAAACCTTGGGGACCACCAAGGCTTAAAGAGAATAGGAAAAGGGGGCTAACAGAGCAAAGGGCATCACATCGAGGACACATGGTCATGCACAGGCCTGTTTTGATGGGTCTCTGCTCTTATAAAGTAAAACCTCGCTCCTTGACCTGACCCGTGAGACCTTCAGGATCCAGGTCTTCCATCCCTTTCTTTTTTTTTTTTTTTTTTTTTTTGCGGTACGCGGGCCTCTCACTGTGTGGCCTCTCCCGTTGCGGAGCACAGGCTCCGGACGCGCAGGCTCAGCGGCCATGGCTCACAGGCCCAGCTGCTCCACGGCACGTGGGATCTTCCCGGATCGGCGCACGAACCCGTGTCCCCTGCATCAGCAGGCGGACTCTCAACCACTGCACCACCAGGGAAGCCCATCCGCACCTTTCTAATTCTGTAAACTCATCAGCTGCTTCTCCGCATCCCTCACCTTACCCCCGCCACACGCAACCATTCTCTGCTCCCCCAAATGACACACTCCCTCAGACCTCTTGCCTTATGCTCTCTCTGCCACTCATGAACTCCTCCTCCATGAACTTGATCTTAGATCTTGTCCTTCAAGATATAGCTTCTCTGATCTTCAAATTAGAATTAGTGTTCCCCTTGAACCGATGATGAAGCATCTGTAAAGACGCATTGTAATTTTTTAATTAATTTATTTTTATTATTTATTTTTAAACTTTTTTTGGCTGCATTGGTCCTCGTTGCTGTGCGCAGGCTTCCTCTAGTTGCGGCGAGCGGGGGCTACTCTTCATTGCAGTGCGCGGGCTTCTCATTGCGGTGGCTTCTCTTGTTGCAGAGCACAGGGTCTAGCCACGTGGGCTTCAGTAGTTGTGGCTCATGGGCTCTAGAGCGCAGGTTCAGTAGTTGTGACGCACGGGCTTAGTTGCTCCGCGGCATGTGGGATCTTCCCCGACCAGGGATCGAACCCATGTCCCCTGCATTGGCAGGCGGATTCTTAACCACTGCGCCACCAGGGAAGTCCCGTGCCACATTGTAATTAATGGGCTACCTTTTCGTCCCCAAGGGGACGAAATTCTTCGAGGGCTGGGACTGAATCTTATTCATCTCCACTTGCTCTGTACCAGACGCAGCTCCTGGGACACAGTAGCTCCTTAATCAATGTTTATAGTCCACACAGTTAAATCAATGAAAGTCTATCACGAAAGCAAAGCCTTGTTTTTTAGTAGGTGGAATCACACCATTGCTTACCTGAACGTGTTGGTGGAAGCCAGTGTACTTAAGCTTATAAAGAGAGAAGGGTGGCAGCGTTTAATGTAATCAAGGGTTAGATGATCTACCAACATCTTCCCAGTTTCCTCCCCAGAAGTCATCACCCTCCAAATGGCTGTTCAGAATACGGGAACAAAGGAAATATTTTTCTTCAATCACTCATGACACATTTAAAGATAAAAAAGAGCAAGTTCCCCTAATACCTCTTTAATTCCTACCTGAAGTAGCCCGAGGGAATGAATATCTGATTCTGAGTCTTCCTGCCTGGAAAGAACAATGATTAAAACTTGCAAATGTCAGAAGAGGCTGAGGCCCGTGGTGCTGTTTGCTCTATGGACAGGAAATGTAAACTGGGATACCTTCTATTAACTCCACATCAAAGCAAATCACAGTTCCTCCTTTTCAACAGCAATTAACGATTTTATGATTTGTTTAGGTTGAATCAGCCCAACTTTCTCCATTAAAAAAAAAAAAAGCAGAAATTTGATCTTACAGAGAATTCTAGTAGAAATATTAAACTCTTCTCCCCACTTCCTTTCCATAACTAGAATCAAAAATACCTTTCATGCCTCTGGTATGAGGCGTCTAGAGCCTCCTGTGTGGGGTGAAGTCGGCGCAGCAATGAACACGGTGCTGGCTCAAGGCTGGGTGTATTTGGACAAGGGTGAATGTGTGAGTCTGGGACGAAGCGGCCCATAAGTGAGCTCCACCCTCGCCTTGCTGAGAGGAAGTAAACAATCAGAGTGGGACAACTTTCCTTAAAGATCTTACTCTGAGCTGCAAATGTGCGGAGGATGAGCAGCACAGAGAGAGCGGACCTACGGGTCAGAAAAACAAGGAACTGGGAGGAGGAAGCAGAGACCTAACTCGGCTTCAGACGCCCTGCCCAGTGCATCCACCCTCTTTGCCTTTCAGCCATGGTCCTTTTTCAGGAGTCACAGAAGAGTAGGCTGGGCAAACAGAAAGACACAGGCTCGAGCACTTCCCACTCCTCTGTGACTGGAAAAGCAGAAGCTTGCCACAGGAAAGCCACAGGAAGCCTCTTGAGGATGTCTTGTGGGCTCCAGGGTGCTTCAAACCTCCCTCCCCCTCCTCCCTCTCTCCCTCCTTCTCCTCCCCCTCCCCCTCCCCCTCCTTCTCCTCCCCTTTCCCTCCTCCCCTTCCTCCTCCCCCCCCTCCGAGGCTGGGATGAGCCCCCACCCACATGCTTCATTTCTTCCCCTTTAAACAAAATATATTCAATCTGCCTCTGGGAGCTGCTTCAGTCCAGGGCAGGCACAGTGCTAAGCTATGAGGCCAGGAAAAGCCCCATGATGACCCTCTGAGGGGTCTCAGCTTCCTCATAAGATGAAACACAGGGGCCCCGAGCTTGGAGCACTTGAAAGTGACCTGGGAAGCCTTGCCGCAAAGCCCGAATGCAGCTCCTGCATCCATCCCCACCTTGTAGGGCTCTATCCCTATTCCTGCCGCCACCTTCAAATGTGGCTTCCCCTATTGGAGCCTGGACACAGCCCTCTTTCTCGTTCCTCTTTAGCACAGATGTCTGCAGTTTTCGAAGGGACTGTTCAAACACCAAGAGAGGATAAAATGAGAACAAACACCGATGATGCCTTGGCTCCCAGGGACTCTGCCCTTCTTGAGCATTTTCTCATTTCATCTGTGCTGCAGCCACAGGAAGCAGATGCCACCCCTATTTTACAAATGATGAGTCGGCGAGATGGTAAGTCCCGGACTGCCCTCCAAGCCCTCCTCTCTCCTCCGAACAACATCTCTACCTTCTTTGGGGCAGCCTCTCTCCTTCTACCCTCCAACAGGCATGGTATGGAGTAACGTTAAAAGCACGGATCAGAATTGCCTAGACTCTAACCCCAACTCTGCAATTTACTAGCTGTGTGACCTTTGAAAAGTCACTTAACCTCTCTGTGCCTTAGTTTTCTCATCCCTAGAATAGGGATGATCTTCAGTGTACCTACCTCATGGATTATCTCCCAGTGCTGTGAGGAGGACTAAAGGAGTTAATATGAGCAAGTGTTTGGAACATTAACTGCCACAGAGTAAGTGCTGTGGGTTTGGTTACTGTTTTTCTGGAGGGAGGGGGCAGGTTATCACAGCACCCAGCTCCATGGCCACAGCTGACCACCATCATTGTGGACACATGACTCATGCAGCTGACTAAGGTCTACCCATTGGATTTTTCTCCTTGGACCTGGGTAAGGAGAATCAGTCCCTCTGGGGCGGCTCCATTCTGAGATGGAAGGAGCAGGAGCTTCTCGCTGGATGGGCTGAGGGATTGTGACAGAGCACAGCCAAGCAGAGGGGAGAAACTTCAAGGTGTGTTCCCAGCAGCCTTTTTGTCTCTTCTTCAAGGTATTCCTGGCATCCAGAGCTTCATCCCATCCCAGACCCCACCCCTGTATCCTACGGAAGTCTAGTACCTACTAGTGGTAATAAAAAGCAGCATTTAATTCAGGGTGACAATGGTCTTATTAAAATAGCTGTTACTCGTAGCATGACCAAACCCTGATTCAGGACACTGGAACACAGATATATAGTTTGCAAATATTTTCTCCCATTCTGTACGTGGCCTCTTCATTTTGTTGATTGTTTCTTTTGACGTGCAAGAATATTTTAGTTTGGTGTAGCCCCACTTGTTTATTTTTGCCTTTGCTCCTTGTACTTAAGGAGTTAATATCTAAAACATATAAAGAATTCATACAACTCTATAACAAAAACACAAACAATCCAACTAACAAATGGACAGAGACACTGAATAGACATTCCTCCAAAGAAGACATACAAATGGCCCACAGGCACATGAAAAGATGTTACACATCACTAATCATCAGGGAAACACAAATCAAAGCCACAATGAGACATCACCTCACACCTGTTAGAATGACTGTCATGAAGAAGACAAGAGATAACAAGTGTGAACAAGAATGCAGAGCTAACACTAATCATATTGCAACATAGAAATGTATCATATCAATATGTACACCTTAAACTTACATAATATGTCAATCATATCTCAATTTTTTTAAAAAAAAATTTTTTTAAAAAAATTGAGATATGATTTTTTAAAATATGATTTAAAAAAAAAACATACAATGACAAAATGTTCAGAGGGGGTTACATACCCAGGGTACCACAATTCACCCCTCAACAGCATCGCTGAGCCAAACCCTCCCTGGTTTCCACCACCCGTTTCTCACTCACATCCCTCCACACTGTAGCATCCCTCTAAGATGCTGGATGGTTTAACTCGGCCATTCGGGCCAGCTATTTGGATGTCATTCTTGATGATTTTATCACTGCCGATCTTACAGTGCCAACTTTATATTCCAGCCAGTTATTCATCAGTTGAGTTTCCAACCTTTGTCAGTGACACTCTTCAAGGAAGCGGGTGGGAAGGATTTGTGGCATCATCCTTGCCGTTTTCCAGGAAAAACGTGATTGGGGATGTGAGGCTTCATGAAAAGCAATGGACATCGATGCCATGCTACATGCCTGGGATACAATCGAGTCTTTTTTTTTGGCAAATAAAGAAAATACCAAACAAGTTCATACTTAACTCATGCTTATCCCTGGGGGAAAAATTCTATAAAACTATCAGCTATCAATAATTCCTGTGGAACATCTACCACTAAGAAAAAAAGAAGTGAATGGATGTTGCTCTTTGCATATAGTTTTCTATTTGGTCTGAGACACACAGAATTAGATAAGCAGCTAAATCCTCCACTCCACAGTCGCCTCAGCACCGTCAGTCTCTGTAAGTTTCTGTGTCTCCTGTAGGTGTGTTTGTTGATATTAGTCTGGGAATGCGGAATCCTAGCCCCACCGCTAATGTGTAAGCCCAAGACAAATTCAGGGTTTGGGAACATCATTTAGCCTTTTCCTCCTTTTCTCTTCACAGAGTTCACCCAGTACAGTGGGGAGAGGGGTGAGACACCCATGCCTCGAAACCAGCTCTGCCTTATGCTCACTGTGTGACCTTGGATAAATCACTGCCCTCTCTCAGTCTAGATTTTCTTACCTCCAAAATAGGAATAATAACCCCTGCACACCTTACTGGGTTAGAAGGATTTGGCGAATTCAGGTGTGCACAAGTACATGTGCATTGTAAGTATGGGACACCACCATCGTCGTCATCATCATCTTCTTCATCATCATCACCCTTATTTATCCTTGGCCATGGTGTAGAGCATCCCAGTAAATGGGATGGGTCTAAAGCGAGGTTTCTCAGCCTGGGCACTGCTGACCCCTTGGCTGCTGAGGCAAGCCAGTGCAGGTCCTGTGCATTGTGGGATATTTAGCAACTTCCTTGGCCAAGATGCCAGTAGCGCCCCCTTCCGATTGTGACAACCCAAAATGTCTCCAGACATTTCGAATGTCTCCTGGGGGTAAAACCACCCCTGTTTAAGAACCACTGGTCTAAAGGGTAAGCACTGTCTTTCCATGAGATGAAAGGAGAGAGGAAAGAGGCAAGCTCTTTGGGCAGCAAAGCAACTGCCCTCCTCTGAACATTTGAACAGGAACCAGAAGAGATATCTGTGCCTGCATCCCATTGCTTCTGGAGTATCCTTTTGCCTCTTTATCCAAACACTCTTGCTTTGTCTTAGACGTCCTTAGTCTAGTAACCTGGGAATCCGGGGTCTCTCCCAGCAAGTCCACTTTGTTTTCCATCAGCCCCTCTGCCCTTTACATGGAGACTTCACCATCTATTTTAACCTCTAGGTTGTCTAGCAACCTGGAACAAGGAATCTGAGTATATACGTCCCGGCTCTTGGCCATGCCAGGGGCAACTCTAGTATCCATTCAGTTGGGAAGGAGACAATCCAGAGGACGATCAGGGGAACCTGTCCTCCACTTTCATAACGCTACCAAGCGGGTCACCTCCCTCCCTCAAAGCCAGCTGCGGGCAACCCAGACCTGACCACCACGGAGTCCTCTCTGCTTCTGTGTCCTGCTTGGTTCTCTCCCAATAGCTGGGTCCTCTCTAAAAGGCCCCAACGATCTCTTTGCCGCTGAGACTCTTATCAGTTGTGTCCCATCTTGTCTGGATTCCTCAACTTGATGCTGCAAACTTGCCCTCCTCTTGCAACCACCCTGACCCAGCTGCAGACGCCAGGTGCCTCTTATTCCACCCCAGGGATTTTTGCCAATCTTACTCCTGGCCCTGGCTCCTGGAGCCCCATCAGGGGCTGAGCCCCTTACCCTGCCCTGTCCCCTGGCTGAGGAGGGGAGATAGGAGCTCTACAACCCTTTAACAAGAATAAAGGATTTGAAAAACTCAAGCACCCAGACACACAGTTTTACCCGTCAACACATCAGCTAGCTTGATTTTTCTGTATTCCCATCTAATCCTTATCTATGTGCAAACACAGCTTGCATGCTTAATAAGGTATAAATATAATTTCGTGCCCTGCTTTTTCATAATTAGTATCGTATCATAAGCATTTTCCATCTTGCTTTCAAAATTACCATTTTAATGGTTACAAAATTCTTCACTTAACCATTTGTCTAAGATCTGGTCACCTTTTTTTCCCATTAGAGTTCATTCTGCAATCGATATACAACATCATTCAGAACTCAGAATTTTTTTCTTCTAAATTATTTCCATGGGATAAATTCCCAGAAATAGGATTAGAGTTCAATCAAGGATATACATGTTTCTATGACATTGATATAGATTGCTAATTTATTACCCAAAGGGTGGTCCCAAATGACCCTGGAATGAGCAGTGCTGGTGTAATTATTTTATCCCAACCACATCACTCTTTTTCTTTTTTTTTTTTTACTTTTTAAATGGTATCATATTGCTTATCAATGTCTTCACCTGCATCTGTTTGACCACTAAAGACAAACATTTTCCCTATGTGAATTTTGCAGTTCTATTAAAGAATGCATGGAAGGGACAGAGGAAGGGATTTATGTCTCAAGTTCTACCATAAACCACGTTAAATATATAAGAGTTCTGTCAAAAACCTTCCTAGGTCTCCTCGCCGCTCTCTGTATGTTTCGTGGTTGCTGTTTTGCTCTCCTCTCATCCTCCCAGGCAACATCAACTTTCTGACACATCTTCCCTCTTGTCCATAGAACCTCAGATTCCTCAAGCTTTTATTATCACAGAACAACTCAGCTCTGCTCAAACTCATAAAGGCTCAAATGTCCCCAAAAGCCCTACAGGTAAAAACCCCAGCAAACACAGAAAGCAGTCAGCCACAGCATTCTGGGACTTCAGCTCGTTGACACCCTCCCCAAGTCACCCCTTTCATAACTAGAAGTTATCACTGGTACTTCCACACAGATACATGGCTGTCCAAAGAATTCTGGGGAAGAATATTTTCTCTATCCCCTGGTAAACTTCCATCACCAAAGAGAATCCATGTATATCTCTTCATCACACACCTAAAGAACTGCATGGAGGATCTGTACTGTGATTCTGATAGATTTGACAATGTTTTCCTTCTTCCAGATGTAAAAACAACAAAAATAATAGCTAACACTTTCATAGCTCACATTACAAGCCAGGGACTGCTCCCAGAGGTTCATGTTTATTTTTCTTTTAATAAATTTATTTTTGGGGCCATGAGGCATGTGGGATCTTAGTTCCCCAACCAGGGATCGAACCTGAGCCCCCTGCAGTGGAAGCATGGAGTCTTAACCACTGGACCACCAGGGAAGTCCTGGGGTTTACCTTAATTAACTCACTTAATCCCCACAAGAAGTGGATGAGTGAAGGATAATAATTATACCTAGTTTGCAAGTGAGAAGACTGAGACACAAAGAGCACCTGCAGCTGGAGTCTCTTAGCAGCATTCTGCTGTGTGTCCCTTGATGCCACAGTAGCTGGCAGAACCCAGGGAGCAGAGAGGAGGAGTGTGTGGGGACCAAGCAGCCCCTCCAGTTCCTTGTTCTGTCCGTCCACAAGGCCAGCTCTTCACACCAGACGGTTCAGAAGGGACGCGTGTTCCTCACCGCAGTGGGCTCACGCCTTCTCCCGTCCTTGATACAGCTTTGTAGAAACACTCCTATTTCTCTTTGTCGGCCAATGATAAGGTCAGAGCAAATGTGGTTGGATAATGGATCTTAGTCAATAATGCACAGCAGTCACGTTCTGCCCCTCCTAATGCTTCCTTAAAAGCCAACCCCATTGGTGCTTCCCTGGTGGTGCAGTGGTTGAGAGTCTGCCTGCCGATGAAGGGGACACGGGGTCGTGCCCCGGTCCGGGAAGATCCCACATGCCGCGGAGCGGCTGGGCCCGTGAGCCATGCAGTCTAAAGAAATTGACAGATGCGTAAACTGAGTGTAACGCAGTGAGATATGTGTTGTAACAGAGGTGTGTACAAAGTGACTTTATCCTGCAGGCAGTGGAGAACTTGCAGTGGGACACTTAGTGGTGATCAAGTTGTCATGAAAACCACCAAGACAGATACAATGAAAACAATATATGATAACTTGAAAATTAAAATTTTCTTTACAATTAAAAACCCCAAAGTTACAAGACAAAATTATGGGAAGATATTTGTAATTTATTTTATAAAGTGTTGATATACTTAATATATATGATATGTTGATGTAATAATTATTAATCAAAGAGGCAATCACTCCAAGGGGATAAGGAAATAATGGATTAGTCCACAAAATAAGTTATTCAAAGGCCTAATAAACACATGAAAAAAATTTTCTCTCACTAGAGACAAAGAAACAGAATATTTAAAATAAAATACCATTTTCTATTCATTGTGTTAAAAGAGAATTTTAATATCTAGTCCTTGGAACAATGTGGGGAAACAAGCATTTTGACCACTGTTCTCAGGATTCAGTTGGTTCATCTTTTCTGTAGAACTTTTGCTTAATACATAACAAATTATTTTTAAATGTCCATCTTCTCTGACCAGGAAATTTCATGTTGAAGAATGCGAACTAGGAAAATAGTTCGGCAACTGCACAAGGACCATGTATAAGAATGTTCTTCACACCATTGTTTTTATTAGAGAAAAATGAAACAAACCTAATACTCAACCATTAATAAGGGATTATGCCATTCAAATATGGTGCAACCTTATGGTAATATACTGTGTGGCCACTAAAAATGATAATGACGCACAGAAAGATGCCCATGACAAATTGTTGGCTGAAAACAGTAGATTAGAAAATAATGTGTATAGTATGAACCCATGTGTGGGAGACATTACCAGATTACCAATTTGTGGTCTTCTTCCTCTTCTGAGCATACACAGAAAGTCTTATTTTTCAGTTTCATTGAAGTTGGGTGGGATCATCTGACTAGTTCTGGCCAGTGAATTGTGCACAGAAGTGACTTGTGTCATTTCTGGGCTTAGGAAGTAAAAAGCCAAAGCCTGATTCTCCAGTCTCTCTTCCCTCCTGCAGGAACCAAGACAACCCCATGGTCCAGACAATGTGGTCTGTCTCCGGTAGCTTGGCTCGCTGAAAGGCTGAATAGAGCAGAGCCCCTGCCAACCTGTGTTGCAAAAGTATGAACGAGGAATAATCTTTGTTTTCTCAAGCCACTGAGAATCCAGAGTTAATTTATTGCTGCAGTAAAACTTAGCTAATGTGAGTAACATGCTATTTTTTTAAAATAAAATCACAACAAAAGGGGGGTGTGAATGTGTATGTATGTGCTTAGTGAAATATTTGGACTTTTAGTTTCCAAAGTTTAAATGGTGACTTTCTCCGGGTGATGTATTTTCATCATTGTAATTCAACCCGTATTTTTTCCCCTGAACTTTCTACAATAAACATGTATTACTTTCACAATCAGAAACACTGAAGCTGTTTCCATTTTGAAAAATAGAAAACACATTGATAATATCTCAGGGGGGATTATCCTGGTCATTTGAGAGCTTATGTCTACTCACATTCAACTGTTATTAGGGGAAGACAATAATCCTCTAAGGATGCCTTTCTCAATAAACAAGTGTATCATGTTTGGGTAAGAGTATGTTTTCCTTCTGTGCTAGTACTGAGAAGGGCTAGCATGGAAATGAAAGATAAGATTGCCAGAGTGAGTGGATGTCAGCTGGGTGGACCCCTGAACATCAGGCTACAAAGAAGCACCTAGAAGGGGAGAAAGGAGTAGGGGATTGAATGAAACCATGGAGCCATGGGATCCAACACATTGTCCTGACTTTATTCCAACAGGGTCCCCTGGGGAACTTGCGTAGCTGTTGGAAAAGTCAGAAACCTGTCAAAATCTGTGAAATCATCACATAAGTTAGGGTTCTGTTTGTTCATCTTTGTTCCCAGAATGTTATTCATTCTGTGACCAAGTTTTTAAAAACTCATCATTTTTTCAGGATAAAAAGTAAAAGCAGAGACTTTGATGTCATTTCAGGAACGCACTACACTTCCTCACATGCATCTGTGCTCCCTCTACCCCTCTGCATCCTCCACCACTGTCGTTCGCCCACATATATTCAAGGGCAAGGGGGGAAGAGATGAAGAAGCAAAGTCATGGTAGAACAAGCGTCCTACCATGCTCCAAGGTGTGGGAGATGCCTCCAGGAGATGCTCAAAGGTGCGAAGACTGAGTCTGAGAGGGGGGCTCTGAGAGACGATGCAGTGTGCCATTTTTTCTTGACTCTCCCCAATGGACTGCTAGTTTCAGATTTCTGGAATCTTTAGAATTTCCCAAAACGTTAACTGTGGGTATAAGCAATCCAGTAAGTACCTAAGAGACTTTGTAGGAGGAAGGGGTTGGTGTGACAATAACTCACTGTGCCAGTTATTAAGTTATCACATCTCAACTCCAAACCCACTCCTTCTACTCGTCCACATGGAGCTGGGGAAAGGACCCTGCAAACCACATTGTTGCTGTGCCAACAGTTTCCTGGTAGGTCTGGAAATTGGGGTTCTGGAGGGAGACTGGGAGGCTGGAGGAGACAGTAGATTTGACAGATAAAATACAGAACACCCAAACGAATTTGAATTCCACATGAACAACAGCTACTGTTTTAGTGTAAGTTGTCTCAAATATTGCATGAGATATACATACATGAAACAATTATCTCTTGTAGGTCTGTAATTTGAGTTTTATTGGGCATCCTGTATTTTTATTTGCTAAATTTGACAACCCTCAGAGAGAGAAAGAATGTGTTAATTTTTCTGTTCCTGACAATGGGACCCCAGACTCTTCTTCACCCCAGCAGTCACAGTTTGTTCCAGGAGAAGCAATTAAATCCAGTGGACAGTTTGTCCTACACTCACTTGCAGAACCAGCCTCAAGTTCACACCCTCCGCGATGCCAGCACCACCTGGCCAGTGCACCACCACCCCCAGAAGCCTGGATCCCAGCAGTATGTGCCTGCCTCCAAGTTCAGAGACATTGGTTCCTGGCAGCCAGTGCCCCTTTCACAGAAGCCTGAGCTTCAACTCAGCGATCATTTCAATTTCTTCTTTCTATTCCCTCACCCTTAAGGATGGTGATTGCTACTTCTTAATACACGAGTATTTTCTTTTGGCTTATTCAGTTCTTTCATAACTAACGAGCAATTCTTTATAATAAATTTTCTCTGTTAAAATGACTGACGTGGTTTTCCTTTGGACTGGGCTTGCCTGATCCACCGTTAATCCTGGGGCAGGCATAGAAGGCAGCAGAGGAAAGGCAAAGGCTGGCAGAGCTGTAAAGTAGAGGAAAAAACGGAGGCAGGTTGTCTGGACTCTACAGGAGATGGGGGACTAGGATGGAAGGGAACTAGACTTGGAAGAAACGGGCTTCAGAGGTTAGCATGAAGAAAGTCCACAGAAGTGCCTGGCAAGAGAGCGAGAAGGGATGTGTTTCAGGAGCTGGTATTGAAGGAAAGAGAAGCTGATACTAGAAAGTGGCAAGGGATTAAACAAAGATGCGGACGTGAAAGTGAAGGACAAGAACTAGGGATACAAAGTGATGGGGCATCAAATCAGTGGCCTACATGTGGCACTGGCCAGTACACGAGAGTAAGCTCCTACCCTTTCCTACAGAAGCAAGGCAGCTAGTAGGAACAAGGTCTCCATCCCAGTCACCCACAGAGAGCCCAAGTTCAGTGGAAATGAGCATGGAGTAGACACAACTAAGGAAAGCATTCAAAACACATAGAAGTTTCCCTGCAGTGGTTCAGGGTCCAGGGAGCCGAGCTAGTACTGGAGCATGCAGCACATTAGGTGTGCAGAGTGGAAACTGTGCTAAGTCAGAGTTGGAAGCAAGAGGGAGCAGAGGATGAAGGGAGCGTCTGGGAGGTGATGGGAGGGAACCAGCAGAGGAACACTGACTTCCAGGTTAGAATATCTACGGAGAACTGGGCAACAGAGTGTTGCTTCATGTTCCTTCCTAGTCTTGGAGCTTTCCAAGTCCAATGACTCCCTCCTCAGAAAGTGCAGTGGCAAGAGGAAAACCAGTTCTGCTCCCAATTTCTCCCTTATTATTCAACCCCTGAGTCAGTAAAAATGTCTGCCTCTAGCCTTTGGCAAGTGATCATTAGCTCACCTGCTGACAGAAGGTAGCAACCTTCCAAGAAGGCCCTACAGATTCCCATCACTGCTGTAACTGATAACCACAAACTCAGTGGCTTAAGACAAATAAATTTATAACCGCGTCGTCCTGGACATTAGAAGTCCAGAATGGGTCTCACTGTTCCAACATTGAATGACTACGTTCCTCCTGGAAGACCTAGGAGACAACCTGTCTTCTTGCCTTTTCTAGCTTGCAGAGGGTGCCCTGATTCCAGGGCTCACGAGTCACATCACTCTGACCTCTGCTTCATCCTCACATCTTCTCAGACTCCCCTCCTTCCCTGATTCACTCATAAGTCCCCTTGTGATTCGGGCTTTCCCAGGTAATCCAGGTTAACCTCCGCTTGTCAAGATTCGATACCCTAACCACATATGCAAAGTCCTTTGTGTGATATGAGATAACGTGTTCACAGGTTCTAGTAATTAGGATGTGGACAACTTTGGGGGCTATTATTCTGTCTCCCATGGGGGCCAGGGCAGAGTTTCACGTGTACCAGTCCCTTTGACCTTTGCAAGTGGACAGAGGTAGTTCACTGGCTTATGGTCCTTGTGATGACCACGCTGTGAGGTGGCAGTCACCCGTGGGTCATCTTGGGCTCCAGCAAAGGTGACAGTGAGGACGAGGGTGGAGAGAAGGCTCAGGAAGGGACATAGGAACAAGGACGGTAAGAGGGCATCCAAACCAATGTAGGACACTTCCATGACCCGCTGTGCTGGGCAAGTCCATCTTTAGCCTTTAGCCCTAGGGGGGTCAAGGTAAGTAGCAAATGGGAGGGAAGGTGACAGGAGGAAGGAATAGGGAAGGTAAAGTGGAGATGATGCTTAGAGGAACCTCCCTAGCATTGGAGTCCTGTCCTCGGGGTGCTGCTACCACCAGAGGCCTCACCAGACCTCTCGCCTCAGAGGACAGATGTCCTCCCATAGAGAACCCACGAGGATAGGAGCCAGTTGGCAATACTGCACCCACAGAAGTTTTATTAGTGGTGACCTAGCAGCCAGGACTTCTGTTCCAGAACGCCTGCCAAGTTGGCCAGCAAGAGACGTTTTGTGAACACGCTAGGCCAGAAGAAGCAAACTCCATTTGCTCAGGTGACCCTCTGTCTGACAGGTTTAAGAAGCACCAGAAGTTAATTTTCTGAACCTTCATTTCCCAACCGGAGTAACAGAGCAAGAGAGATGTGAGTGAGAGACCTGCAAGACAAACCCCTCCCCAGGCCAGGCAGGCCCCGGCCACCATATTCCAAGGCCTGTTGTCATTTCATCCATGCTGAGCCTTCCAGGTCCCTGGCTCAGAGAGCATGCAAACAGATGCAAGAGCAAAAATACGTAAAACGACAAAGTTGTCACCTTCTGTGCTGGCCTATCTCTGGCTTTCTGTAAGACATGTACTTTCCTTCATAGTAGGCTCTCCAAATGTTTCTGTCATCTTCATCTGTTGTCCTAACGCTCCCCTAACTTCCAAATGAGGAAGTGGTCTCAAAGGAGTCAAGGGATGCAGCTTCATTTACTAAACTTTACTAACCAGCCTTGTGATTGTCTTGGGGAGCATTGCAAAGATGGGCAGGGAGCAATTCCTACCCCACGGGACTCAGAGCCAGGAGAACTACAGGTGCAGGTGGTTAGAATATGAACACGACAGTATGACGGGCTGTGAGTGGTGACACATAGAGTTCAGAAGAGTTGTGCGGGGCGGGGGCAGGAGACATCACTCTTAAATGGGGGAAAAGGGAAGTTTCCTCGAGAGTGGAGAGTTTGTGCTGAACTCAGAAGGAAGCAGAGGTGGAAGGGAGATTGGAGGGGTGGACCCAGCAGGGCCAGGGCTTTATTTGGGAAACAGTGACCCTCCAATTGGGTTGCAGTATCCAGTTCACAAAGGACACCAGAGAGAAGAAAGGGGTGAATGAAACAGAGCATAGGCTTCTTGTTTTCAGGTGTCTGCAGTCTTGAGTGCGCTCACATGACAATCGAGACAGAAGATGACATACAAAAACAAGCAGCTCCCTTGGTGGCCCTGAGCTGCACTGTGGCATTAGGAGCCTGTCCTGGCCACTTGGTCCTGAGTCTCTTCCTTAGGCTCCTCCAATACTGGCTAAGCTGTGTGCTGCCAGGAGATTTAACTCTTTCTGCTTAAACTAGCTGGAGTAGATTCAGCTTTCAGGAGTAGGGTCCTGACTCACATAAGAGCTAGGAATATTTCCTATTAGCCAGAGGGTAGTCATCTGAGACCTCAAAACACAGCCAAATAATGGCCCCCAAAGATGTCCCCACCCTAATCTTCAGAACTTATGAATATGTTACCTTACATGGTAAAAAGGACTTTACAGATGTGATTAAGTTGAAGATCTTAACATGTGGAGATCATATAATTATGGGCATTACCCACATGGGTACCCAGTGTGATCACAAGGGTCCTTGTAAGAGGAGACTCAGAGTCAGAGGAGATGTGAGGCCAGAAGCAGAGATCAGGGTGATGGAGGCCATGCCTCTAGAAGCAGGTGGCCTCCAGAAGATGGATAAAAGGCAAAGAAATGGATCCTCCCCTGGAGCCTCCTGAAGGCACCCAGCTGTGTCAACACCTTGATTTTAGTCCCATAAAACTCATGTCAAACCATGTCCAGAACTCATGTTCAGAACTGTAAGATTAAAAACAAAAAAAATTGTGTTGCTTTAAGCCACTTAAAGTCACTATGTGTAGTAGTAATTTATTATGGCAGTGATAAGAAACGAATAAAAGTGTCACTAGGGATCTGCCCTGTGGTGGCCGAAAAAGGCCCTGTACCCCTGTGTATCCATTTTCTGGGGCTGCCATATCAAATTACCAAAAACTGAGTGAATTAGAACAACCGAAACGCATCTCTCACAATTCCGGAAGGCAGAAGTTTGACATCCAGGTGTCAGGGCTAGCTGCACTCCCTCTGGGGACTATAGGAGAGAATCTGTTCCTTGCCTCTTCCAGCTTCCGGGGGCTACCAGCATCCCTTAGCTTATGAAGCCATTGCTCCAATTTCTGCCTCTGTGGTTGCATTGCTGTCTGCTCTTCTCCATGCGTCTGTCTCAAAACTCCCTCTGCCTCGCTCCTAAGGGATGATGCCTCATTAGGATAAACGGGATTGTACTCTTATAAAGGTTCACCCAGGTAATCCAGGACAAGTGCATCCTCTCAAGATCTTTAATTTCATGACACCTTTCACCACATAAGGTAAATGTCACAGGTTCCGAGATTAGGACGTGAACATATCTTTGGGGGGCCACAACCACACGCTGGCACAGGGAGGTTCCTGGGGTCTAGAAGAAGGTAGCCAGTTGACACTGAGGTGGACAGAGGCCCTCTCTCTGGGAGCTCCTTCAAGGACTGCCCTGACTTTCCTGGCATCAGTCTGGAGGTCCCCTCATCGCTCCTCTAGCTCATGCCCTGCGGGAAAGAGTAGCAATGTGGTACGTAGGACGGTAGGAAGGAAAAGTGGGTCTTTGGAACAGGATGAGCAGGGCCTGGGATATCCTGGACCAGTCTGAAAGCTTAGCTACATCTGTTGAAATCCTGAGAAATCTCCTTAATTAATATTTAGGGCTTCTTGGGAATCCAACAGTGACTCCCACTGAGACCCTCAAGAACCTCTAAGACTGAACAGTTAGCAAAAGACCTGAAGTAACCGGACAGAGGAGGCTACATGACATTTTCTCTTTGAAACCAAATTGTAGGAGCAATTAAAAATAGTCCAGCAGATTAGTGGGTGTCAGGGGCAGAAAGAAGAAGAGGATAGGCAATGCTTGTTTAATGGGCTTAATGGGTACAAGGTTTCCTTTTGGAGTGATGAAAATGTTCTAGAACTGGAGAGTAGTGATGGTTGCACAGCATTCTAAGAATGTCACCAGATTGTACACTTCAAAATGGTCGATTTTAACATATGTGTATTTTATCACAATAAAAAAAAGAAATCCTCTGCCCCTCATGGCTGGGTTACAGCAATAATGACAAACCATCAGAACATTCTGAAACTCTCTAGACACCCCTCAACCATGAGGTTGTACTGAGTAGTCCCTGATCCATCCCAGCCCCAAGAGCACCTGCCCTGGGTGAGCCTTAGGCTTGACGCTGACAGCTGGGGGGATTCCAGCTGGTGAGGATGCCCCAACCACCCATCAGCAGGGGCAACCCTGGCCGAAGGACCCACATCTCAATGTGTGAGTCCAAGAGGCTCCTGGACTCCTCACACTTTAATAATCCCTGCCCACCTCTGCTCCCAGTCATGCACTGAAAATAAATCAGGAAAGACGTGTAACTGGAGGACAGAAACTCCTGGGGTTTGCTCTGGACAAGGGAAGGAAAAATGTGTGTGCTACTGCTCTTCCCCTGCAGAGATGGCTAGACGGAGAGGATGCCCTGCCCCCAAAATTGTTCTCCTCTGGTTCTTTGCACAGCTAAGAGGAGCTTCCAGGAACATGGCTGTCCTCCTCGGACACGCTGGGTCTGCTGGATGAAGTCTATAAGGATGGTCGATGCTAAAGGTGTGCCAGGCCTCTGCTCATGGCTTAGTCCTCCCAGCCGGCCTTCCATTCTTTGGGAAAGATTCACTCTGACATCCATTTTACAGAAACTCGAGCCTTGAGTAGTTAAAGCCTCTATCCAGTGTCTCACATCCACAGAAAGATCCAGAACCAGACAGTCTGACTCCAGAGACTGCACTTTGAACCACTGCAGGAGAATGAGAAGATAAAGGTAAAATATTTGTACTTTATGTTGCTTTTAGGGAAAAAAATGTCTTTGCTTTGTCCTTAACATGGATTTGGACTGTATAGCTATTGTTTGTCAGGGGTAATGTGTGCGCATGGATGAGAGGGAAGCAGGAGAGAACACATCTTCACCTCTTCACCTCCCACCAATGGAGAGACTTCAAGACAACCTGGGCTTAAGGTGCTAAAGCCCAACCTGGACGGTCACACCGAAGGTGCCTAAGATGTTGTCCTGGGATCTAGAATGGGTACCCCTCCTCTGGGCAATGTGAGGCTGTGGGTTATCATGTTCCAGGGTTTGGTGGAGAAGAAGGAATGATGCTGAGAGACATCAATTTGGTGCAGGGTGGTGGGGGAGGGGAGGGAAGGGAGGGAGGCTTGAGACAGGGAAACAAGGTTAGGAACTGAGACGTACCCATTAGGGGACTCCTATCAAAAGATCATTTTTCCTTTTTCTTTAGACTCTGATAACAGTCACTCTTTGAACATTTTATTAAACAACTTTTATTAAACAACCACAAATCACATGTGTACACATGCACAAATCTTAAGTGTACATCTTGATGCACTTTCATAAATGGAATACATTCACGTCGCCAGAACCCAGCCCAAGAAACAGCATGACCAGCAAACGGACCCCTCCTTTGTGTCCCTTTGCAGTTGCTCTCCCCCTCCGGCCAAGTGTAACCACATTCTTGAACTCTTAACACCAAAGGTCAGTCTGTTTCTGAGCTACACATAAATAGAATCGTACAGTAAAAATTCTTTTCTGTGTGGCTTCTTTTGCTTGACAATATTTTTGTAAGTTTCCTCCATAATGTTGCATGTGGTTTAGTTTTAGTATATTCATTCTTGTTTTTGTGTAGTATTTATTTCATTCTGTGAATATATGTATCCATTCTACTACTGATGGATTTGGGGGTATTTTCCACCTTGGAACTATTTATAAATACTGGTGCTAAGAACATTCTTATAAAAGTATTTTGATGAATCTTTCATTCATTTTTTTAAAAATCCTAGTTTAGTATCTAGCTTTAAGTGTGTTTTTCCCCAACTACACTTACACCTCATCTCCAAATCTACAGTGAAGTCTCCTATACATAGATGTATATTGAGTTGGAAATCTGAAAAGAGAAATGAAATAAAAATGAAATCCCAGATGTCTATCAACATAGAATAGGTAAGAACATGTTGGTACGTTCACCAAATGTAATACAAAATTGTATTATGGAGTTGTGGAAACTTAAGTGATGGGGCAATAAAGAGAATGAAGTTTTATTGTTTACCCCCTTATTTCCCCTTCCCTGAGACCATCGTAACTGTAGCCACAACACAGTCAAGGAATGATCATCTCATGACAGCTGATGGCAATCTCTGTGTATGGTTGAAGATGACAAAGGCCCCAAGTAAGGACAATTAGAAAATCCAAGTTCAGATTAGAGTCACACAAGGGCCAACGTCACACTCCTTCAGAAATGAACTGTCTGCTGTCTTTCTTTTCTCCCATAATCTGATTCTGTGATTTTTAAATGCAATTTCCTCTTTTGATGTAATCCATTACACACGCTGCCGAGGAAATGTTCTCTGAGATGAGTAGAGACCCATTTTGAGGAGTAGGGTTAGAACGAGAGAATCATGAGAAAGCTTAAGAGAATGAATGTGTATGGGTAGAAAAGAGGAGGGAGGAAAGAGAGACAGAGACAGACACAGAGACACACAGAGAGATAGGGAGAGAGCAAAAGGGCAAAAGAGAAAGAGAGAAGCTACCCAATCAAATAGAGTTACCGTATCTTGCAAATGGGATTTGGACACTTGTCTCAAAACTGATAGAAAAGAGCAATTTGCATGCCTAGTAAGGTGCTCTAAGCCTGCCATTCATGCATGTGAGAGTGTCTGGGAAGGAAGTACCTGGTTTGTATTTACCAACCTCTCCTCATTTAAGTTTCTGTATTTGGGACGCTCATGAGGTGTATGACAGAATTTTGAAATATGAATGAGAACTTCTGTTTCCAAATCAAAAGCTAGGAGAGAGAGACCATGAGGTTGAAAACCAAAAGTTGAACAATACTCTGAGCAACTCATAGCTTGAGGAAAACACATTAATATTGATGGCTTTTCAATAAATGTTTTTGAACAAATATCTCTTCCCAAAGGAAGTAAGACAGATTGCTTCGTTTCAGATAATTTTCCATTATTTCCTCTAAGTTTCCATAACTCACTTCCATCCATCTTGAGAAGAAAACTGCTTTCCAGGATTAAGTCTCAACAAACACCTCCCCTTTGAAACAGCTCCTGAGACTGTCAGCGTGGAGACTCCAGTGAGGCTTCTTGGGTTTTTTTTTTTTTTTTTTTTTTACATAGATCAATTTCACTGGGAGAGATAGAGCTCATTCCTCGGGGACCACTTTTCACACAGTTCTGCATGCTTATTTTCCTTCCCAGAGAAGACAAATGATGAACTGCAAAGGACATCTCTTCTTTGCCACTGTCTGGGGAGGAAGTTTTGAAAGTCAGCCTAAACTGATTATTTTCCAATTTAACTGATGTGTTTTTGTATGTTTGTTTTTCATCTGTTTCCCAGACACCTCGCCTGAGATTTTCCCAGCGTGTTCCATTTCATATGAACTTTTCAGTCAGCTGTGGACACTGTCAAAGACCAGAACAGGGACTAAATGGCCCTGCCACGGGGACAGTGGGGCAGTGAGCTGGGGCTGCAGAAGCTGCCTGATCCTTGGTGCCCTGAAGATATGAAATGTGAACCTGAAAACCAAAAGGAAATCGCCTCCTAAATGAATCAAAGCCCCATGCGATTAGCAGTGAGATAGTCAAATACAAACACCACTAAGGTGTTGTAATAAGGTCATCTAGAATTCATGAGTCTTTTGAGCTCAGACCCAATCTGCAACTTACCATTTGCACACACACAAAAAGTATGAGAAATCATCTTCTTTCCATCATAATAGCACAGAAAGAATATAGGCAGCTGAGGAACGTATACACAGGCGTAACGGGGATAGACACCTGCAAGTGCATATACGCAGTCACTGATACAGCAAAATTGTGTTGAACGCCTACACTATGCCGGGAGCTGCAGTAAGCACTGGATGTACAGTGGAAATTAAAACAGATCAAGCCCTGCCCTTGTGGAGCCTACAGAATGGTGGGAAGACAAATAATATGTGTGATGAAAAACCAGCAAACCGGGTTCACGGGAGAGGCACGGTTGGATGGAGGAGTCAATGAAGCCTGTTCTGCGGAAGTGACATTTGAGGAGCATCTAAATGATGCGAGGGAGTCACAAACTAACTTGAGGGAACATCATCCCTGACAGCAAACAACAAGTGCAAAGGCCCCATGGCAGCAATAATAAGCAGGATACAGAACTAGTTTAAGATGTGCAAATGAGTACCTGGAAAACCCTGAAACCAGAAATTCAAAGTAATGTTGTCCAGTGGAAAGGCAAAGTAGCTATTTTAGCCACATCTCATTGGATGTTTTCATAAGTTTTTTAGTGGGTAGGAATTATATATGAATAATGAAACCCAATCTATTCCATGGAACTTGTAAACAGCGGGCAGAAGCAGCAGGGGCATACCTAGTTTAGATGGACTTCTCTCAGTAGGTGATCAACCCATCCCGACTTTCCTGGGACTATCCAGGTTTTAAAACTGAAAGTCCCACATCCCAAGAAACCCCATAGCCATGGGCAAGCCTACTTAAGGATGAATAATAGCATAGGAAGCTTATGCAAAATATTCTGCAATATAATGAAAAGATGAAATAGCAATCAAAGGAAGAGAATAATCTTGGAAAATATTTGTAAGAAGAAACAGAAGTACCTTTAGAAACTATCTTCTTGCTCTTCTTAAAGAGTTCAGAGAAAAGAGAGAAATACTACATATGAGTGTCAAAATTATTCTTGAAACAAAGAAATATAATGCAAAAATATTACTTTCAAAACAGATTTATAACCTGTTTATAACACGTAATTTATAATACAGATTTAAAATCCCAGGTTGTATGAACAAAGACAAAGAAGTTGGGATAAGGAATGATTTAGTTATGGATTCAATTCTTTTTTCAAGTCAAAATACTTGTTCAGGTTTGGTTAGGGGAAGCTGAGAAATGGCCTTGAAAAATGATTATAAATTCATCTGAAAGAAAAACCGTATTAAAATAGCCAGTATTCTGGGGAGTGAAAAAGAGTTGTAACTTGCATTCATATATATTGAAGCAGATTAAAAGCAATATTGTACTGACTTGATAAAAGCAATGGAATCAAATAAAAGGCTTAAAAATAATCTCAGGTAAATATAGCTATTTATATAAGATTAAAGTAATGGATTATTTAATAAATGGTGGTGGGAAAATTGGCTAAATATTTGGTGAGAGAGGAGAGTTAGATTCCCTATCTCAAAACTTACACTGAATAAAGTCTAAGCCATTAAATACAGAGAAAATTTTTTTAATTAAAAAAAAGTGAATATACAAGAAAATACAAGTGGACATATATAGGTTCAAAGTGAAGTGATGAAAAAAAAAATTCCACGCAAACGAAAAACAAAAGAGGGCAAGGGTAGCTATACTTATATCAGAAAATAGACTTTAAATAAAAAACTATAACAAGAGGGCTTCCCTGGTGGCGCAGTGGTTGAGAGTCCGCCTGCCGATGCAGGGGACACGGGTTCGTGGTCTGGCTGGGCCCGTGAGCCATGGCCGCTGAGCCTCCGCGTCCAGAGCCTGTGCTCCACAACGGGAGAGGCCACAACAGTGAGAGGCCTGCGTACTGCAAAAAAAAAAAAAAAAAAAGTATAAATTCTTTAAACATGCCGTTTAAGGCCCAGCACAATCTAGCCCTATCCTACCTACCAGCCTGCCCCACCCCATCCCATTCATGCCAATCACACTGGACCACCTCATGGCAGAAGGGTGGAATCATGGATGAGAAATCAGTCTTCAAAGCCAGTTTGCATGGGTTGGAGCCCCAGTTTCATGACATGTGCTGACTGTATGACCTTATCTAGTTACTTATTCTGTTATCCTTTCCCACATTCTTAAGATGGGATGGCAATGATACCTACTTCAGAAGACTGTGTTGAGGATTTAATGAGTTCATACAGGCAAAGCACTTAGATCACTGTCTTGTACTCAATATGTGCTCAATTAACGTTAGTGATTAGAGAACAAGCATTCACAGTTCCCATGATGCTATACCCTCATTGCTCCGCTGGAAATGCTGTTCCCAAGTTTCACATCTCCAAATCCTCTTCTTCTCTCAAATCTCAACTCAAATCTCACCACTTCTTTAAAGTTTTTAGAGCTTTTTTCCTTTTCCTATTCACCAATTTAAAATTAATCAGTGATTTTGTGCTCCCAGTAGATTTATACAGACCCAGGTAAAACAATAATAGCACTGTATTTATTTGAATTAGCTACTTAATGTGGCTTTACCCAGTACAAGCCAAGAGTGGGCTAACCCCTCCACTAAGGGTCACAAGCAAATTCCGAGCTCTGCGGTCTTTGATACACAAGTAATGAAAAGGAAGTGAACATTCTTAAACAGAAATAAAGAAACACCACTTGTTATGCTTTCAAGCAAAACCTGCTTTCCTGACTGCCTCTTGTCCAGTCACTCTCTTATACACCTCTACATCCCAAGTGTCTAAGTACGGTGCTCAGCACTTAGGAGGTGCTCAGTAAGGATCTTTTGGACCACATGAAATGGAATGGAGTAAGACAAAGGAAGTGAAAACAGTTATGTTTCAGGGAGATAGAGGTATCCACCACCCAGATCTCTCAAACCAAGGCACATTAAAACGACGTTTAACTGTTTTGAAGGAAAATTCTAAACTGAACCACTAAATACTATGAATAAATAAATGCATTTTAATGAGCAACAGAAAGCTTATAATATCCCACTGCTCTAGCCAGCAATATGTCCCTTTTCTTGCCAGTAATATTTTCAATGGGGAAAGTATCTACAAGTATTTCTAGCTGCCTTTAATGTTATTAAAAGTACCAGTGTAACCTAGCAACCACCAAGACACAGATATTAAAACAGTCACTTTAGAATATATTCCAGTACTTTGCCATCCATTTAGTATAAATGTCTACACTCTAATAATTACCCTTTTCTTATTTATAAGAATAACATTTCCTCCACTGTCTTTTTCAGGACGCTTTCCTTTTACGTCACCCTCCCTTCAGTGTTTTGACTGATCTATTCAGAGGTGAGGTGAGAGAAAGAAAAAGTCAGTTAAAGAAAAAAGAAATGAGAAACAAAAGAGTGCCTTGATGGGACAGGGAAGGTGGTATGAAAGTATTGTTGGACCAAGTCCAACAACATGAGTTGGACTTCCTCCTTTTAAACCTGGACAGCTACTTTATTCGCAATGGAAGAGCATTATTTTGGTAGAAAATCTATTGCATCATTATGCAAAGAGTCACACAGACCCTTGTGATAAATAACTTAGGTCAATGTATATTTCAGTCTGAGGATCTTGCATTTAACTGAACCATAAGGCAATGAACAACAGAATACTAGAAATGGGGATTAAAAGGAGTCTTGAAGGTTATCTCAGCCACACTCCCACATATTTTTGACAAGCGCCACCCATCCTGGTTTAATGCTTTGGCAACACAGACCTCACTGGCAGGGTTTGGTACCACTAAAAAAACGGGGACTGAGGGACTTCCCTGGTGGTCCAGTGGTTAAGACTTTGTCTTAAAATGCAGGGGGTGTGGGTTTGATCCCCGGTCGGGGAGCAACATGCCTCGCAGCCAAAGAACCAAAACAGAAAACAGAAGCAATATTGTAACAAATTCAATAAAGAGTTTTAAAATGGTCCATATAAAAAAAATCTTTAAAAGAAAAAAAGTAGGGGGGGCTGAGATCTAGACTAAAGGTGGGTAAGGAGGACCTGAAATCCTCCCTTTCTGGTGAAGCTTGGCTGTGAATGGAAGAAAGGGCATTGGGCATTCATTCAAGGCATAGAGCATCAAACAAGATCCTTTTAACCTCCCACTCCCTATAGTTGATATCTGCGGACTTCTATGGTAAATGAAGATGGAAAAATTGCTGGTCTTAGGGAAACATTCAAAAGAGGGTGCAAAGCCTGGAGGCTGAAAAGCTAGACGGAGTGTAGTCAATGAAGTAAGAAAATCTCCTCCTAGGCATTAAAAGGAAAGGAACATAATGTTTAGAACTAATAAATGAATTCAGTAAATTTTCAGGATACAAAATCAATATAAAAAATCTGTTACATTCCTATACACTAATAACAAACTATCAGAAAGATAAATTTAAGAAAACAATCCCATTTACAATTACATCAAAAAGAATAAAATACCTAGGAATAAATTTAACCAAAGAGGTGAAGGACCTGTACACTGAAAACTATAAAACATTGATGAAAGAAATCGAAGAAGACACAAATAAATAGGTATTCCACGCTCATAGATTGGGAGAATTAATATTGTTAAAATGTCCATACTACTCAAAGCAATCTGCAAAGTCAGTGCAATCCCTGTCAAAATGCCAATGGCATTTTTCACAGAAATAGAACAAACAATCCTAAAATTTGTATGGAACCACAAAATACCCCAAAGAGACAAAGCAATCTTGTGAAAAAAGAGCAAAGCTGGAGGCATTGCAATTTCTGATTTCAAGCTATATTACAAAACTATAGTAATCAAAACAGTATGGTACTGGTATTAAAAAAAAACACACACATAGCTCAATGGAACAGAATAGAAGGCCCAGAGATAAAGTCACATATATTTTAAAAAGGAAAGGAATGTAAAATAATTGGAGATGGAGCTATATTTCTACAAATATCTTTTTTATTTATTTCACTTTGATTAAACTATTCCTCTCTGCCAAGCACTGTCCTAGGCACTAGGGTTAAAACATAATTCCCTGTGTCTAGTAGTAAAAAGAGGTTCATAAATGGAAAATCATAGTTGTAATATTTAATAAGATAATAAAACAAAGCAAGAGATCAAGAGGAGGGAGATGCTTCATCCCTGCCTCAGGATGATTCCAAGGGGAAGTGGCATATAATCATGATAAGGAGGAAAGATGGTAGAAGGTGTTTTCTAATCCACATTTTTTTCTTTGCAATTAACAAGGATAGAACTAAGGAACCACATGTAAGCTTAAATAAATAAATAAGAGCTGAGAGTATGAGAGGGTCAGTAAAGCAATCAGACAGCATCTCCTTCTGCATCTTCTACATTAGAATAGAGTACCTTGCTCCATTCTAGAGACCTTGTTTTAAGAGCATATACTGATAAATGATAGATGCCAGAAGAAGGTGAGCAGATGGGAGCATCTGAGGACATATCCTACAAAGAATATTTCAAAAGGTGTTGGTGAGTTCCGGCTGGAGCAAAGGGGATGGAGATAATCCTTGACTGCTGAGCACAGATATGAACCCTTCCCACAAACCACCCAGTCATCCATTGGTGGGAAGATGGCAGCATCAATTTCCCACATCCAGGTTTCTTGCTTCCCTTCCGCCTGCCTTATGATTGAAGAACAAATGGGACCGTGACTCTTTCCTGAAAAATTGCTGCCTGCAAGCTAAGCACCATCTGTCATACGTCCCAAGATCAATCCCTCTTTGCTGATGGCATTGGCTTCTGTCCCGGTTAGTAAATGTTGTCTAAATACCTAACATACATGGGGTGGGAGAGACAGAGGGAGAGAGGACCAAGTGGTTATTCACTGGGGTTAAGGATGGGGTAGAAAATTCATACTGGATGCAACAGAGGTCATCATAAGCCAGTGAGGTGGCGCATAGAAGGATCTCACATCTGTTGAAGAAACACCAAGGCCGATCAACAGAGAAAGCTAGTGAAGAGCAGAACCAAGGGTCTGGAGCTCTACAGTAATAGTATTAGAATGGATGAAACTTGGCATAGAATTCAGGAAGTTTGTGGAATAATTGTTGCAAAGGCCTGTGGGTGTTTGCAGATTCTCTTCACAAGCCTGTGGTCCATCAGCTTCTGTGAAGGAGCCAGAGGCAGGGCAAATAATTAGTGTCCACCTGAGAAAGCAGGCCTCCTTCTCCACTACGGTTCCATCACCCTCCTCAGCTTCTCCTAACAATATCTTACAGGAAGGACACAGACAATATGTGTAAGTGTGAGTCCTCCTGCCACACATTCTTACTGTTGTGGCTGTCACCAGTAGCTGCAGACAGATGAAGGAAGTGAATTCTGGAAGAGCTTTTGCAAATTTAGCTGAGAGAGTTGGATCCTCAGCAGAGGTTCAACAGCAGTGTTTCCTGCTGGGCTTATAAAGCAGTGGGTGTATTTTGGCCTCATGTAGGACCCGTTGTAAGCGATGCTAGAGAACTAAGGTACATCCCGCAGAGGGCAATCAAAAGGGTGAGGGGGGCTTCCCTGGTGGCGCAGTGGTTGAGAATCTGTCTGCCAATTCAGGGGACAAGGGTTCGAGCCCTGGTCTGGGAAGATCCCACATGCTGCGGAGCAACTAGGCCCGTGAGCCACAACTACTGAGCCTGCACGTCTGGAGCCTGTGCTCCGCAACAAGAGAGGCCGCGATAGTGAGAGGCCCGCGCACCGCGATGAAGAGTGGCCCCCGCTTGCCACAACTAGAGAAAGCCCTCGCACAGAAATGAAGACCCAACGCAGCCAAAAATAAATAAATTAATAAACTCTTACCCCCAACATCTTCTTCTTCTTTTTTTTTTTTTTTTTGCGGTACGCAGGCTTCTCACTGTTGTGGCCTCTCCCGTTGCAGAGCACGCGCTCCGGACACGCAGGCCCAGCAGTCATGGCTCACGGGCCCAGCTGCCCCGCGGCATGTGGGATCTTCCCGGACTGGGGCACGAACCTGTGTCCCCTGCATCGGCAGGCGGACTCTCAACCACTGCACCACCAGGGAAGTCCCCGGTTATCCATTTTAAATATAGCAGTGTGTATATGTCAATCCCAAACTCCCTAGCTATCCCTCCCCCAACCCATCCCCCCTGGTACCTAAGCACTTTCATCCTGCCTCATAGAGGTAGCTAGCCCACTGTGCAGATGCAAAGTCTCATGGGACATGGACAGAATTCCTACAACGCGGGCTACAGCTAGAGCTAGGAGAAGACGGACATAAGCACGACGAACAGGAATTCCTACCATTTGCACTCTGCAACAATCCACTGACCAGTCTCAAGAATGTTCTCTGGAGCAGGAACTGGGTGACCATTATGTCAGTAAGGCACTGCACTGGGTCCAACATCTTGAAGATCCTCTCCAAATGAAGATTCTATTCTTGGATGATAGGTGAATATTAGAGAGTTCAGGGAACCCTAAGGATGTTTTTAGGGAGAGAGGCATCCACAATCACCCTTCTCCCATGCCCTCACCCACTGGAAGCCCCTCCCACAAGCTACCTTTCATCTCCTATGTTACAGTTCAGACCTGATCATTTCTCACCTGTAACTATGACTTCAGCCTCATGACTTACAGATCATGTCACTCTCCTGCTTCAATGACTTCCTAGTCTCTCTTGATAAAATCCCTAGCGTGACGTTCCATACTCCTCTTGATAAATCTCCCTCCATTTCCAACCTTACATTCTTCTTCATTCCCATAGGAAGCTGAAGCCATAAGATGTTGAACTACTTAAAATTCTAAAACACTGTTTTGTACTTACGAGTTTTTGCAAATTCTGTTCCCTCTATCCAGCACCTCCATCCTTCCCTTACCCACCAGAAATTTACTCTCCAGAAATTCAAAGATTTGGAACAATTTGCCTGATATTGCTAAGACCCCCATTTTTTTTTTTTTAGCATATATTATATTAAGTGCTTAATTGCTTTGCTTCTCACAGGTCTGGTAGCAAGGAGCACTTTTTTTTTTTTTTGCTGAATCAGGTCTTGGTTGCTGCATGCGGGCTTTCTCTAGTTGCAGCGAGCAGGGGCTACTCTTCATTGCGGTGCGCGGGCTTCTCATTGCAGTGGCTTCTCTTGTTGCGGAGCACGGGTTCTAGGCGCATGGGCTTCAGTAGTTGCAGCACGCGGGCTCAGTAGTTGTGGCTTGTGGGTTCTAGAGCGTAGGCTCAGTAGTTGGAGCACACGGGCCTAGTTGCTCCACGGCGTGTGGGATCTTCCCGGACCAGGGTTCGAACCCGTGTCCCCTGCAATGGCAGGTGGATTCTTAACCACTGCACCACCAGGGAATTCCCAGGAGCACTTTTTAATCCTTTCTTATTGATAGTGCCACCCAGCGACTCTGCTGGGTAAAAATCCTCCCTGGCTGTCAGGCATCCTCTTTGGTCACATGAGACAGTCCAGCTGGCGGTTAACAGCTGGTGGTTGCAGCAGCCATGTTGGTGACTACTGACTTCGCACATACAGCTCAGCTTCCCTTGTTCATTTCTATTTTTATTAGCGCAGGAGGAAAAATAGCATCGGTTGGTGTTTTATAATTAGAAACATGACCTATATATTCTTGGCTGCCCCAACCTTTCCTAGAAGGGGAAAAGAAAGTGAAATTTAATTTCAGAAGGAAAAGTTTCCTAATCTGTGTACTCAGCGTTAATGCCTCCAGGTTAATTAAGGACAATGAAATGTGGTTGACTGAAGACAATGCGGGAAGGAGGGAGAGAAGTTAGATTCCAGAAGTACAAAGCTTCCAAAAGGAAATTGAAGAATAGGATACATGCCCACAGCAGTCACGGAGTTTTAAATAGCTGAATCTACTTAACTTGCAATTTAAGTCTTCTGAACACAGCCTTGGGAAAGGAATGTTTCTGTGGGACTTGGGAAGCCAATCCAGACGTTCTATTCTGGCCCTTGAGATGTGAAGGTCCTAAGTCACCACCTGTTTCAGGGGACCATGAGGTAACTTAGTGTCCAAGCAGGAAGGACCCAGACTTGCAGGTCTGTTTGCCACCAGACTCGAGAAAAGCACAGTCTCCAGATAAGTGAAACTCTTTGACCCTTTTTCCTCCTCCTTTTCTCCCGTTTCTATTTTGATGTTATTGTCTCAAAGGCCTCTTGATAACTCATCGTCTCTTTCTGTTCATTTCCAGCATGGACCCTCAGCCCTACCAAATCCATGAGCCAATGAGACTCTGGTCTGGTTCCCATACATGGGGTCTGATCCAGCCCAGATCCCAGTATCTCTCAAATGAACTCCCCGTGCTGGGAATTCACCAAGCTGAAACTTTCCTCTGGGGGCCCCATGAGCCTGAGTGGGATTCAGCCTGCTTCCAGGCACTCCCCCTGGTCAAACAGGAGTCAGGCCAGACCAGTCAGAGACAAGATCCCCTCACAGTTTCTGCTGGTCCCAATCAAAGAAAGACTTGAGACCAGACCTTGTTGCCATGGATACCATGCTGTGAAGCTTCGTGGAGATAGCCCGCTAAACTTTCATGGCAAAGCTTTCTTCTATCACCTACTGCTTTAAAATTCTTAGGGGGTCTGGTTCCAGCTCTGTGATAGCCTCAGAAATGTCCCTTTCTGGGTTTGCTTCCTCTGCAGTGAAGTGGACACAATGACTTCTGCATTTGCCTCTGCAATTCTCCACTCTTCCACTCTGAGGCTGTCCCAGAGCCTAAGAGTGCCTTTCTTTGGCCCTCAAGCAAAAGAAAATCCTACCACGAAGGTGGAGTAGATCAGTGACCTTAGCTACCAGGTAACTGAGGAAGGAAGAGACAAAAGTGGGTGACTTGGAGTGACAAGTGTTACTATTCGCCCAGTAGGTTTTCATTCCTGTATTCTGATCACAGACCATTTTTAACTTGGGGAATGTCCTCCGTAACTTCCAGTAATTCTGGTGGAGCTGCCCACCAGGTGCTCTACTCTCTCCTCCCCACATAGGGGTGAACATGTGACCAAGAGTAGGCTTAGCATGCACTGTGGCCCCTCAACAATGTGACCGCAAATGAGCCAATCCAGGACATTTACAGATAGGAGACAACTACCTAGTTCTTTCCTTTTACCTGTGGAGTGAGAATTCTAAGGATTATGGACACACCGCTACGGATGACCATTTGTTCTCAGCCACATAGAGGAAGATAAGTGAAAATGAGGGTTTGCTCAGACAAAGCAGATGAAAAGGAGGTGGAAAATGATTCTTGATCCCCACTCTTTGCTTTCCTAGACGTACCTTTGTACTTCCTAGATATTTCCCAATAAACCCTCTCTCCCACCACCAACACCCCCCCCTTTTTTTTTTGGCTAAGCCAGTTTGAAAGTTTTTATTGTTTGAATGTGAAAGTGTCCTGAGTCATATCACAACTTCTTGCTCACCCCTCCTCTCTCTGTGTCTGAAACCCATCTCCCATTACATTTCAATGCCTTGATTTCCTCCATGGCACAAAACTGCCGTTGTTTGGACTTTCTGCCAGCCGTGATGGGGCCCTTCCGAGTCTTTTAGGGGTCCTTAGCCCTTGTGACAAACAGCAAGCACAGTCCCACTCCCAAGAAATACAGTGCAGGAGCCGTATCCAGTTGTGCTCTTTATGTGGGGGGCACAGTGTCCAGGCATGTGGGAAGATGGAAGGATGAGGACATACCAGCCAAGGAAGGTAAGCCCCAACCATGCCAGAGGGAAATGAAACCCACATTTGCAACGTTTGCCTCAACTCAGCATAGACCTCCAGAAAACAAATGCCCCTTCCCCTAATCCCCTTAGACTAATCAACTTTATTAATCTCAAATAAATGTTAATTAATCCCAAATGGAAATGCTTAGGTGAACTAACCTTCTGTCCACCCAGCCTAAGGAAAGTGGCCAGGATATATACGTGTGTGTGTTGTTTATACCAGCTATATATATAATCCCACAACCTCCGCTTTTTGAAAGCTCCTGATTCCCTAGGTTGTGAAAGGATCGTGCAGTTTTAAAACCCTAAAATATAATAATTTCACACTTTAATTATTCCATGAATAACCACATCCAGTTTAAATGTGTCATTTGGCAAAGCCACAGAGACAAAGGAAAATGCTCCTAATGAATAATCTTTTAGAAAACAGCCCTGGAAAATCTTAGTGCTTTTTGGAGCACGATATATTAAATGCAATTTTAGTTTTCCAGTTTTTGCCCAGGTTTCAAGTGGCAGAAGCAATCTGATGGGCTTATAGGCTCTGTATGTAGGTCACTGGCACATTTGCATGTCCTCCCAAGATCATTTTCCATAGGGTTTCTACTCAGGGAGTGAACACATCTAAAATTAAAACTCACTTTGGTGAGACTGATATTCAAATGGGAAAAAATAGAGTGGCTCCCAAGCTGCGCTGACAATGTTGGTTCCCTTTCAAAGTGTGTTCAAGCTGATGAGAATTACAGAGACGGCCACCTAAGCTCCCAGAGCATCAAACCGCTAAAACTGTATTTGGAAAAAAAAAATTGCGGTGTCGTTTACAATTCACATTTGCCCTTTCTAGATTTATGCCCAAAGGCATCTTGTCATTTATCGTTTGGCCAATGCCTCTTGGAGATGTTTTTCTGTAATTACTTCCATGCATTTTCACAGAAACATCTGCTCTCCAATGGTGATGCCCAAGAAGAACATTAGAGGGACTCTATATCCAGAAAGTCGTGGAATCTGAATTCTCAAAATGAGAAGCGACAAAAGCCAAGGAAGGACATGGGATAGAGTTTCCAATTCTGTATTTAGAAATTCTATATTCATCTATTAAGCTACGGAGGATGCAACAGAAACTACTTTTGCATTTGCCTTCATTCTTCCCTCTTCGGCCATCCAACAGAGGGTTAATCAGACCAATGTCACTGCAGGTCCCCTCAATGGGCAGGTTGTCCTAACGGTCCGTGAAGAAGGTTGAGAGCCTGGTGCACTTGCTTGTCTGTCTTCAGTCTGGGTTTTATCATTACCCCTTCCTGGGAGATGAGAACCAGGGACAACGGCGGCTTGCCGGCCTTTACGAGGAGCTCAGGCCTTACCTCCCTCCCCTCTCCATGCTCCCTGTGGAAGACGAGCAATCAGGGCCAAGGACTCAGTCGTTTCCAGGTACTAACTGTTGGTGAAGTTCAGAATAAAGACATTACAATCTACCTCTGCTGAATGCAGTGCGGCGTCACGTTTGACTGGCTCCCCGAGTTGACCGCCTCACACACCTGTTCCCCCCTCCCTATTTGCTCCCAGGCAACATTTACTTAGGACTTGGGGATGGCCCCCCACCCCTTATATGGGTCCATGTGGAGCCCAGAGAGATGGGATTTCAATGTCGTGGCTGAATCCAGTCCTTTTCTTTGCTTTGGGCTCCCGCTCTGACCCTGTGGGTGGAAGATGAATGGAGAAATAATCACTGGGCATTTTTTCTTGTGTCTCATTGAGGCTTGATGTTAGAGGAACCCAGGGGACCACATGAGTCCCTTATGCTTCAGCCCAACTCACCTCAGTAGGGTAAGTACATGCAGTTAGGAAGGACCATCTGCCACCCCTGGGAGTATTTCTGCTTCTCTGTTTCACTGACAAATCAACTCAACCCATCCCCAGTCTTAGACTCATTTACTCAACAAACTTTTATTGGGCCCTATGACAGGTGCTGGGGAAATAAAGTTGATCAAGGTACAACTGTGATCTAAGAAGCGTATAGCATGGTGCAGACGGAGTTGTATGTACAGATAGCTACAAGCCAGGGCAATCCACACAAGCAGGTAGACGTGCCAAACAGTGAGGTAGCCCATGGCCAGATGTTCCTGGTGACGGAGAGAAGACTCCAAGTGTGGGCTGAGTGATGAGCAGGCGTCCACAGCATCGGCAAAACAAGAGAGGAGGTTCTAGGCAAATGGAGCAGTAAATTAAAAAAAATACAGGGCAAGTATGAAAATCTTAGCTTTATCTGGAAACAGTGATTGGGTATTCCAGCATGGCTAGAAAATAAGACCTAGTAAAAGAAAACAGGAATACGTGAAAGAGATAGACCAGGGCCTCATCATGGAGGTTCTTGTACATTATTCACTCATCCATTTGTTCATTCATTCTACAAATATTTATTGAACATGTTCTCGGGATCTACACTCTTCTAGGCACTAGGAATACAGCAGAAAAGAAAACACACACAATCCTGATTTCACGCAGCTTACATTCTAGCAAGGGGAGGTGAATAAGCAAACAAATTAACAGGTGAGGTTAGTACTGTGAAAAAGAGTCAAGGTGGATAAGACAGCAGGAAGAGATGAAGGATGTTGCTTTACACAGGGCGCTCAGGATGGCAAAGAACTGAAGGAAGTAAGAAAGCGGACCGGGGACCAGGTCTGACCAGTGTTGTCATCTCTACAGCTTGGTGTTCATGGGTCTAGGCTGGGCCCTCAGGGCTGCTGAGCCATGTAATCATGGGTCCCCGGTCACTTGCTTGACCTCTGCCCCACAACAGTCCTTCCAACCCTTTCCATCCCCTGGAACTCTGCACCAGCTGACCCTACACAGAGTAATTAGAGGTCACAGGACACAGCTTCTGCCTTTTGTGCCACAACCGGAAATGCATTTCTGCGTGCACCCAAAGTCAGCTCGCCAAGAGCCAGAGCCCTGGAGTTCAGTTCACTGATTCACCAATCTGATGAAGACCATTGACCAAATCATTTGCTAAATTTACCACATGTCCGTGCTTATCAGAAATGCTGTTAACCACTTTAACAGTGACTATGTAATAGCTTTAAGAATGTTCAAACTTTATTCTCAGTAGTGAAATATAATTTTCTAAATATTTCATCATCAGAAACAAAAACGTCAGCATTCTATGTGAGAATTTTTCAGTTAATGTTGATACTTTAATTATTTTTGAGATGCTTTTTTTCTTCCGGTTTTATTGAGATATAATTGACACAGAGCACTGTATCAGTTTGTGTACAGCATAATGATTTGACGTATATTGATATATCATGAAATGATTATCACAATAGGTTTATTGAACATCCATCATTTCATGTAGGTACGACATTAAAAAAATAGAAAAAACGTTTTTTTCCTTGTGATAAGAACTCAGGATTTACCCTCTTAACTTTCATATGTGATAATTATATTTATTATGTTGTACATTACATCCCTCGTACTTACTTATCTTATAACTGGAAGTTGGTACCTTTTGACTGAGTTCATCCAATTCCCCTTCCCCCCACCCTCTGCCTCTGGTAGTCACAAATCTGATCTCTTTCTCTATGACTTTGTTTTTGAAGTATAACTGACCTACAACACTATGTTAGTTCCTGTTACACAACATAGTGATTGAGTATTTCTGTACATTTCAAAATGATCACCACGATAAATCTAGTTACCATCTGTCACCATATAAAAGTATTACATAGTTATTGACTATATTCCCCACACTGTACATTTCATACCTGTGACTCATTTATTTTGCAACTGGGAGTTTGTACCTCTTAATTTCCCTCACCTATTTCTCTCCTACCCCACCCCCTCCCCTCTGGTAACCACATGTTCTCTTTATATATGATTGTTTCTTTTTGGTTATGTTTGTTCATTTGTTTTGTTTGTTAGATTCTACATATACTTAAAATCATATAGTATTTGTCTTTCTCTGACTTATTTTACTTAGCATATACCCTTTAGGTCCATCCATGTTGTTGTAAGTGGCAAGATTTCATTCTTTTTATGGCTGAGTAATATTCCATGGTGTTATATATATATCTCACATCTTCTTTATCTATTCATCTATTGATGGGCACTTAGGTTAATTCCGTACCTTGGCTATTGTAAATAATGCAGCAGTGAGCATAGGGGGTGCATATATCTTTTTGAATTACTGTTTTCATTTTCATCAGATAAATACCCAGGAGTGGAATTGCTGGATCATATGGTAGTTCTGCTTTTAATTTTTTGAGGAATCTTCATACTGTTTTCCATAGCAGCTGCATCAATTTACACTCCCACCAACAGTACACGAGGTTCCCTTTTCTCCATATCCTCGCCAACACTTGTTATTTCTTGTCTTTTTGATGATGGCCATTCTGACAGGTTTGAGGTGGTATCTCACTGTGGTTCTGATTTGCATTTCCCTGATGATTTGTGGTATTGAGGACCTTGTCATTTGCCTTTTGGCCATCTGTACGTCTTCTTTGGAAAAGTGTGTATTCAGGTCTTCTGCCCATTTTTTAATTGGGTTTTTTGTGGGGTTTTCTGATGTTGAGGTGTATGAGTTCTTTTATTTTGGAGATTAACCACTTATCAGATATATCATTTACAATTTTCTTCACCCATTCAGTAAACAGCTTTTTCATTTTGTGGATAATTTCCTTCACGGTGCAAAAGCTTTTTAGTTTGATGCAGTCCCATTTGTTTATTTTTGCTTTTCTTTCCCTAGCCTGAGGAGCCATATCGAAAAAAATATTACTAAGACCAATGTCAAAGAGCATACTGCCTGTGTTTCCTTCTACGTTTTGTGATTTCAGGTCTTCCATTTAAGTCTTTAATCTACGTTGAATTTATTTGTGTGCATGGTGTGAAAGAGTAGTCCAGTTTGATTTTTTTGCATGTAGCTGTCCAGTTTTTCTAACACCATTTCTTGAAGAGGGTATCTCTCCTCCTTTGTCATAAATTAACTGTCCATATAATGTGGGTTCATTTCTTTTTTAAATGTCTTCTTGTTGCTGTTTTTACCAATCTTTAAGCAGTTTTAGGATTTTTAATCTTTCTTCACAATTTCACATTTGTAGTTAATAGATATGACATCTGAGGTACAAGCCTAGAGTCCACTACATTCATTTCTTCTGAGAATTCTCATTCTTTTTCTCTTGATTTGAATGGTATTAACATTTTCTGTCTAATTTTTATACAAATTATGACAAGTCAACACATCCAGACTCTTCCTTATTAGACATGAAAGTTTCATTTTAGCAATGTGTTTTCAGTCAATGCTGATTTCTTTAACATTTTTTTCATCTAGTTTATCTTTAAAAAGTTAATTGCTAGAAATATATACAAGGCTGATTTGAGGGATTAGCAAGTCAATACTGATGATGGAAAGCTTTTAAAAATAGAAAAATACTTTCAAAAGCACCAGAAAGATATCAGAAGTAACAAAGATGATCTTATCACATTTACAATATGTGCGAGTGACAGAAAAATAGCACTTTACACGGAAAAATGTTCATTTATCGTGATTTCTCTTTGGCCGAACTTTAAGAATTTCGGAATTGGCTTGCCAGTTTCTCAGGTGGCAGAACAATTTTAGATTAGCTCATAATTAGGAATTCTTATTACATAAAATCAGTAACCAAACTTGAGCATTTCTGCCAAAGCTATAAAACAGTCACTTGAAAGCTCTTAAACTCCAAAGCTACAAATGATAAATACGATAAGTTTAACGAGTTGGTCATTTGATGAACTGAATTTTGACTCATTGAATTTTTGAGAATTAACTTCTGGCCAGATTGCCTGATTTTGGAAAGACCAATTCCTTCCCCCCAGGGGAGTCTGTCTCCACACCCCGCCTCCCACAGGCAGTTGGTCTGCAGGCTTGTTGTGTTCTTATCTGTTCACTCTTACTAGCGTTTCCGATTAGATAATAAATCTTGGGAAAATCCGGAGCCCTCTTAGGATCTGTCACTTCAGCTTCCTTGGTAAGACAGGATGGGACTGGGATCATGAGCTGTACCAACACCTTAACTGCAGTCGAGTCCACTTCCATTCATCCTCCCATATATCACTCTACTACGATCAGGACCTTTCCTTTCTGTCAGCTTATAATGCAGGAAGGAAGCGTCTGGATTTCTGTTGAAACGCTGACTTCTGTTTTATTTTGTTTTGTTTAACATCTTTATTAGAGTATAATTGCTTTACAATGTTGTGTTAGTTGCTGCTGTATAACAAAGTGAATCAGCTCTACGTATACACGTAGCCCTGTATCCCCTCCCTCTTGCGTCTCCCTTCCTCCCTCCCTATCCCACCCCTCTAGGTGCTGACTTCGGTTTTTAAGCGAGTCACTGGCCCAGAGGCCATCCCATTCTGAATGAGTACCTAATACTCTTGATACCTGAATCCTACCATTCTTGTTTTGAGACAATTATTCTCCATTTTACTGTAGGAGGGTCATCCCAGGTTTGCAAAAGGAAAACCTGAGGATTTCCTTGAAATTGTAAAGGCTCCCTCTGCCAGGAGAATGACAACCTAGGATGGAGAAAAAGGCACCAAACTGAAGTCAGGAGACTTAACTCCATCCAGGATGCCTCTCACTGGGTGACACCGAGTGCATTTCCCTTCTCAGCACCTCAGTTCTTATCACTGTGCAACTGGGGTGCAGGTGGGGTGATCTGCAACCTCTCTCAGCATTAACTCTCTGTGATTCTGTTATGCCCAGAGCTACTGGCCATGTCCAGAAAATGAGGCGTCCTCTGCATAAACCACTCTTTCCTGAATCACTGACAAACCACTTTTCTCACTTTTTTTTGCTTCCTGTATTTGATTTCAGACTGATTAACAAAGATCTCTATTCCAAAGAAGCCAAACTTCCATAACTGGGATAGGAAAGCCAAGGGAGAAGGTGTCCACCATCCTGGTCCAATAAGACTCCATCCCAGACACTGTTGTGTCTTAAACAAATCACCACCTCTGTGCTGTCTTTGTCTTTCCTTTTATAACACAAGGATAATTGTACTCCTCTTCTGTATTGTAAAAGGAAAATATGTTTGCCAAGATATTAAAGTATTTTAAAGTTCAAGTAGTCATTCTATCCTAACATAGCAGTGTTTGGGGCTGGATAATTCTTTGTTGTGGAGGAGCAGCCCTGGCCTTTACCAACTAAATGCTAAATAACATCCCACCCTAAGTTGTGACAACCAAAAATGTTTCCAGATATTGTCAAATATCACCAGGGGGCAAAATTGCCCCCACTTGTGAACCACTGTTATATAATAAATGTAAGATACGAATCTAAAATTTAGACAAGTTATTTAGTAAATCATGTTAATGATTTACATATACTAATATCACTTGATGTCTGGAAGTTAAGAATTTTTAGGCACATTGGTAAAGATTAAGAGCAGACCTGTGAAGGAGATGAACTTGGCTTTGAATTCTGCTTCTCAGCCTACTAGCTTAGAGATCTTAGGAAGCCAACATCACTTCTCCAAGCTTCCATTTCCTCACCTGTAGGATAGGGTTGTTGGGAGGATTAAATGTGATCACACATACTTAGCTACGTGGGTGTTGCATGATGGTAACTTTTGTTATCACAGCGACATCTGTTGGCAAAATTTAATATTACCACTCAGCTCTGCTAGAACTTTTATTGAATATGATTTATTGACCACGCACTGTGTGTGTACCAGATACTACTGAGTGCTGGAGATACAAGGATGAACCAAACAAAATCACCCTCCTCAAGTTGCTCACCCATTATTGGGGGAGGCAAGCTAGTCAATTACTAGTGCCAGTAGAACAGTCAGTGTGATGGCAGATCTATGGGGGTACAGTGGTCCAGAGACAAAGCAGTGTCTAACACTGTACTACAGAGATTCACATTCTATCGGGGTGACAAAAATGTGAACTCAGGGCTTCCCTGGTGGTGCAGTGGTTGAGAGTCCGCCTGCCAATGCAGGGGACACGGGTTCGTGCCCTGGTCCGGGAAGATCCCACATACCTTGGAGCGGCTGGGCCCGTGAGCCATGGCCGCTGAGCCTGCGCGTCCGGAGCCTGTGCTCCGCAATGGGAGAGGCCACAACAGTGAGAGGCCCACGTACTGAAAAAAAAAAAAAAAAAAAAATGTGAACTCAAACGATCTCTACGGTATGCTTTGTGCTGTAGCAGAGGTATATAAGGGAGAAGCTAACATTGCCTGGGAGAATCAGAGAATGCTTTTCAGAGGATGTGATATAATGTACAACAAGGCCTTTGAGAATAAACTGTTTAGAGATCACATTAAAGATATTTTTCAGATTTCCTGTAAATGTAAGGAAAGATGAGCAAACGTATCCATCAATGATGGAATTTTACTATTAAGACCCATAGGAAGGGTCTCACCTGATGGGGAGTCACCTGATCATTGTACAAGCATTCTCTGTTCCATTGTGTCCAGGTCTGGTACATACGCTGGCATCTTAAGGAACTGACAAGGTGATACAGTCATTAGGATCATGATTAAAGCATAAGTGACCAACATTTTCAGGGCTTACCTAGTATTGAGACTTCCAAAGAAATCAGATCCGATTGCGTTACGCGGCCACTTTCCAATACAGAGTACCCCTATTGGGCAAAGTTGTCTTCAAGTCACCTCAAAGATGACTTCCTCATGCCCTACCCATTGTCTTTGGCTAGACACTGATCCCTGGAACAATCGGCTGTGGCCCTCATGGCTGGGGTGACTTCAGTCAAGGCCTACGGCACAAGCCACAGTAATAAATGAAGTAAAGATGTGCTTCAGGTCACCGTATGGCAGAAACTTTGAAGTAGATTGGCCTGATTAGCATATAAACCTGTATCTATGTGTTCGTTTCTAACACATTACCTGTGTGATAAATTATCATAAACTGGGTAGATGACAACAAAGAATAAATTTATTCTTTTACAGGTTTGGAGGTCTAGAACTCCAATATCAAGGTAACAATAGAGCCATGTCCTCTCCTATGGCTCTGGGGGAAGAACTCTTCCTTGATTCTTCCTAGCTCCTAGTGGCTCCTGGAAATGTCCGCATTCCTTGGCTTGTACGGCTGTACCTCTCCAATCAGCCTCCATCTTCACATGGCTTTCTTCTCAGTGTCTCTGGGTACCTTCTCTTCTTCTTGAGGACACCAGTCACTAGATTTAGGTCCCATCCTAATCCAGTACGATCTCATCTCAGTCTTTTTAACTAATTACATCTGCACGCTATTTGCAAATCAGGTCACTTTCTGAGGTTCAGGATAGATGCGAATTTTTGGAGGACATTATTTGATCCATTACAAGCTGCAGGGGTATTAGATATTGGTCTCCAACTATAAGTTCAGCCTTTGATGCAAGCGTGAATTTATTTTAAAAAGTTGACTGGTGTATTTCAAAAGGAAAATATTAAACAAGCTGCTTTGAAGGACTGAGAGAGGAAGTTTTCAAAGTCATGTATGTGAATCTGGAAAAGTCATGGTAAATCTGGGCCTTAGGGCTAGGTAAAATTTCCACAGGGAAATGTAGTTGGGTCTAGATCACTTTTCAAAGAGGGAACAACAACAGCCAATGCGTAAAAGCAGACTTAGTCATTCAGGAAATAAGAGGTAAGCAAGAAAACTGTACTTAAGAGTGGGCCTTTGGCTAGACAGAAAAGAAAGCTTTCAGGTGTAATGAATTTTTTAAAAAAGTACTACCATTCCTTGTAGATTTTGTACTTTACAAATATCTTCTTCAAAGTTGTGAATCAATCGTATTTTAACTTTTATATTAGTATCTTCCAACAAAGAGAAGCATTAAAGGTTAATAAAGTAGCAAGTTTAACTTTTTCTTTATTGTTTGTGCTTTCCTTTAGTACTTAAAAAATCCTTTCTAACTCCAACATCAAAAATATTTTCCTGCATTTTATTTTTTACTTGTTTTACACACTTAAGTCTTTTAATTCATGCTACCATCAATTCTTCTAAGTATGAGTTGGGGACCTAATTTTATTAGTTTGGAGAAATTGACATTATAAACATGAATGTGGCATGACTCTCCCTTTAATCAAGCCATTTTTCTGGCTTATAAAAATGTTTTATAACAGTTTTTTGTCACAGGTGGACAAAGTTATACAAGAATGATGATTGCGATATTTTTCATAATTGTAAATGAAATGTCCTTCAAGAATAAAATGGGTAAATAACTTTCAGTGTATTTATACTGCAGTAAGCATAACAGAACTGGAGCCACACGTATCAGCAAGGGAAGTCTGAAAATTATTGTGTCGAGAGAAAATAAAAAGTTCCAGAATGATATTCTTTGAAACCACTTAAAATAAATAATAACATAAAACACACAAAACAATTCCATATGCTTAATATGTAGTAATAGCATAAAAACATGCAGGGGAACCATAGATACAACTTTATGAAGTGACCACTGGGCAGCAAGAAAAGGAATGGAATCAAGGTGGGGTTCATGGGGTGGGGGAAGTTCTCTGTTCAACTCTATCTGTAATGTTAATTTAAAAACAAAACCTGAAATGATATTGTATGATGTTCTAAAACTGAGTGAAACTGGCTGGGATAGAACTGGGTTTGAAGTACTCAGGTGTTTGTTATAGTATTTTCTATGCAGTGATTTTCAAACTTTTTGACAGTGATCCACGGTAAGAAAGTAGTTATTGTACTTTGTGACCCAGAACACAGACGCAGGTGTGTGTACACACACGCACAAACACACAGAACTGAAACCAAAGTTTCATGAAAAAATATTTACCTTTACTAAATTAACGCACTCTGATATTTTCTACTTTATTCTATTTCTTTTCTAAACAAATGTTACCTGCAGTTTGAAAACTATTGGTTCAGATTTTTGTACGATGCACCAGTATACAATGAAAATATTAGCCAACATTTTAATTGGATGAAAGCACGGATTTATCTGGAAGGCTTGTTGATAATGCAGTAAAATTCATAGCTTGCTTGAGTCGCAAGAAAACAGTAATGTGCAATGGTTTTCAAACTATGTTCAGTCATGAAACCCTTTTAAAAAGCAAAATGGTCACCATATGCAAAGAAAGAGGAACACGTGACAACCTAAATACCAGCAACAGACTCTTTCTCAGGGGGAGAAATGTCGTCCTTTGCTGCACATCTCAAGTCAAAGGGGAGCCTCTCCAAGGCCTGGCTGCAAGCTTTGGAGGCAGAGAGAGGTTGCCTTGCACAACTGAAGAGGAGAACTTGGAACTTCCAGGGCAGCCCCACAAGGATGGGGTGAGGGGCAGGGTTAGGAAGGCAACAAGGAGCTGGCAAGATGGCAAAGGACTGTGAGCCCTCTCCCTAGAACCATCCTCCAGAAAAGGTTATTAAGCTCAAGGATGTCTGTGATACAGGAATTTGCTGCTGTAGAAATGAAGGGCTGCTGCGTATCAGGGTTGACTTGGTATGGCAGAGTAGCCCACGAGAAATCCAAAACCCAAGGAAGCCAAAGGAACAGTGGCATCCCTTGGATTAAACATAAATCAAGAGGAAGATTTGGATCTCCACCAGTGTCAAAGCGAGAGATCCAACATTTCAGCTAGATCATAAAGGGCAGGCAGTCCTTGGACGGATATTAGGTCGTGAGGTCATCTTGACATGTAAAACAGGCAAACACTGCTCTGATGAAGAGGGCAAGGGTAGGGGAATGGTGGGAGACAGGAAGGCAGAATGGGATGGGGAGAGCTTGAGTGGAGGCTTAGACTGCAGCCTCCCCCCTCCAGCAACTGAGGGACCACTGGTAAAATGAGCACTCTGGGAAATGCAGTATGCAACCCATTTTACAGATCAGGAAACAGAGGCCCAAGATGACCCAATTCAGAAAACAATCTGGGAGGAGACCTTCAAGATGGTGGAGGAATAAGACGTGGAGATCACCTTCCTCCCCACAAATACATCAGAAATACATCTACATGTGGAACAACTCCTACAGAACACCTACTGAATGCTGGCAGAAGACCTCAGACTTCCCAAAATGCAAGAAACTCCCCATGTACTTGGGTAGGGCAAAAGAAAAAAGAAAAAACAGAGACAAAAAAATAGGGACAGGACCTGCACCTCTGGGAGGGAGTTGTGAAAGAGGAAAAGTTACCACACACTAGGAAGCCCCTTCACTGGCAGAGATGGGGGTTGGGGGGGAGAATCTTCAGAGCCATGGAGAAGGGCACAGCAATAGGGGTACAGAGGGCAAAGTGGAGAGATTCCCGCACAGAGGATCAGTGCTGACCAGCACTCACCAGCCTGAGGGGCTTGTCTGCTCACCCACCGGGGCAGGAGGGAGCTGGGAGCTGAGGCTGTGGCTTCGGAGTTCAGATCCCAGGGAGCGGACTGGGGTTGGCAGCATGAACACAGCCTGAAGGGGGCTAGTGCTCCACAGCTAGCTGTGAGGGAGTCCAGGGAAAACTCTAGACCTGCCTAAGAAGCAAGAGACAATTGTTTCAGGGTGCATGAGGAGAGGGGCTTCAGAACACCACCTAAACGAGCTCCAGAGATGGGTGCAAGCCACGGCTATCAGTATGGACACCAGAGACGGGCATGAGATGCTAAGGCTGCTGCTGCAGTCACCAAGAAGCCTGTGAGCAAGCACAGGTCACTCTCCACACCTCCCCTCCCTGGAGCCTGTGCAGCCCGCCACTGCCAGGGTCCCGTGATCCAGGGACAACTTCCCCAGGAGAACACACAGCGTGCCTCAGGCTGTTGCAATGCCACACCAGCCTCTGCCGCTGCAGGCTCACCCCGCATTCCATACCCCTCCCTCCCTCCGGCCCGAGTGAGACAGAGCCCCCCAAAGCAGCTGCTCCTTTAACCCCGTCCTGTCAGAGCAAAGAACAGACGCCCTCAGATAACCAATACGCAGAGGCAGGGCCAAATCCAAAGCTGAACCCCAGGAGCTGTGCAAACAGAGAAGAGAAAGGGAAATCTCTCCCAGCAGCCTCAGGAGCAGTGGATTAAATCTCCACAATCACCTTGATGTACCCTGCATCTGTGGAATACCTGAATAGACAACAAATCATCCCAAGATTGAGGCAGTGGACTTTGGGAGCAACTACAGACTTGGGGTTTACTTTCTGCATCTAATTTGTTTCTGGTTTTATATTTATCTTAGTTTAGTATTTAGAGTTTATCATCATTGGTAGATTTGTTTATTGATTTGTTTGCTCTCTTGCTTTTTGTTTTTATATATAGATATATGCTTTTTTCCTTTTTCTCTTTTTGTGTGTATGTGTATGCTTCTTTGTGTCATTTTGTCTGTGTAGCTTTGCTTTTACCATTTGTGCTAGGGTTCTGTCTGTCTGATTCTTTTCTTTTTTTTTTAGTATAGTTTTTAGCACTTGTTATCATTGGTGGATTTGTTTTTTGGTTTGGGTGTTCTTTCTTTCTTTTTTAAATTACTTTTAAAATTTTTTATTTTTCATAATTTTTAAAACTTTTTAATTTTAATAACATTATTTTATTTTATTTTTTTCTTTCTTTCTTTCTTTTTTTCTCCCTTTTATTCTGAGCTGTGCAGCTAACAGCATCTTGGTGCTCCAGCTGGGTCTCAGACCTGAGCCTCTCAGGTGGGAGAGCTGAGTTCAGGACATTGGTCCACAAGAGACCTCCTGGCTCCATGTAATATCAAACTGTGAAAGATCTCCCAAGGTCTCCATCTCAACGCTAAGACCCAGCTCCACTCAACGACCAGCAAGCTACAGTGCTGGACACCCTATGCCAACCAACTATCAAGACAGGAACAAACTGCACCCATTAGCAGAGAGGCTGCCTAAAATCATAATAAGGTCACAGACACCCAGCGGATGCAGTCCTGTCCACCAGATAGACAAGATCCAGCCTCATCCACCAGAACACAGGCACAAGTCCCCTCCACCAGGAAGCCTATGCAACACACTGAACCAACCTAACCCACTGGGGGCAGACACCAAAAGAAAAGGGAGCTACAAACCTGAAGCTTGCAAAAAGGAGAGCCCAAACACAGTAAGTTAAGCAAAATGAGAAGACAGAGAAATACACAGCAGATGAAGGAGCAAGGTAAAACCCACCAGACCAAACAAATGAAGAGGAAATAAGCAGTCTACCTGAAAAAGAATTCAAAGTAATTATAGTAAATATGATTCAAAATGTTGGAAACAGAATGGAGAAAATACAAGAAAGGTTTAACAAGGACCTAGAAGAACTAAAGAGCAAACAAACAATGATGAACAACACAAATGAAATTAAAAATTCTTTAGAAGGAATCAAGAGCAGAATAACTGAGGCAGTAGAACGGATAAGTGACCTGGAAGATAAAATAGTGGAAATAACTACCACAGAGCAGAATAAAGAAAAAAGAATGAAAAGAACTGAGGACTGTCTCAGAGACCTCTGGGACAACATTAAATGCTATAAGACTAGATGTCAATTACAGGAAAAAAATCTGTAAAAAATACAAACACGTGGAGGCTAAACAATACACTACTTAATAACCAAGAGATCACTGAAGAAATCAAAGAGGAAATCAAAAATACCTAGAAACAAATGACAATGAAAACATGATGACCCAAACCTATGGGATGCAACAAAAGTAGTCCTAAGAGGGAAGTTTATAGCAATACAATCCTACTTCAAGAAACAAGAAACATCTCAAATAAACAACCTAACCTTACACCTAACGCAATTAGAGAAAAAAGAACAAAAAACCCTAAAATTACCAGAAGGAAAGAAATCATAATGATCAGATCAGAAATAAAGGAAAAAGAAATGAAGGAAAAAATAGCAAAGATCAATAAAACTAAAAGCTGGTTCTTTGAGAAGATAAACAAAATTGATAAACCATTAGCCAGACTCATCAAGAAAAAAAGGGAGAAGACTCAAATCAATAGAATTAGAAATGAAAAAGGAGAAGTAACAACTGACACTGCAGAAATACAAATGATCATGAGAGATTACTACAAACAACTATATGCCAATAAAATGGACAACCTGGATGAAATGGACAAATTCTTAGAAAAACACAACCTTCTGAGACTGAACCAGGAAGAAATAGAAAATATAAACAGACCAATCACAAGCACTGAAATTGAAACTGTGATTAAAAATCTTCCAACAAACAAAAGCCCAGGACCAGATGGCTTCACAGGCAAATTCTATCAAACATTTAGAGAAGAGCTGATGCCTATCCTTCTCAAACTCTACCAAAATATAGCAGAGGGAGGAACACTCCCAAACTCATTCTACGAGGCCACCATCACTGTGATACCAAAAACAGACAAAGATGTCACAAAGAAAGAAAAGTACAGGCCAATATCACTGATGAACATAGATGCAAAAATCCTCAATAAAATACTAGCAAACAGAAAAGAACAGCACATTAAAAGGATCATACACCATGATCAAGTGGGGTTTATCCCAGAATGCAAGGATTCTTAAATATATGCAAATCAATCAATGTGATACACCATATTAACAAACTGAAGGAGAAAAAGCATATGATCCTCTCAATAGATGCAGAAAAAGCTTTTGACAAAATTCAACACCCATTTATGATAAAAATCCTCCAGAAAGTAGGCATAGAGGGAACTAACCTCAACATAATAAAGGCCATATATGACAAACCCACAGCCAACATCATTCTCAGTGGTGAAAAATTGAAACCATTTCCACTAAGATCAGGAACACGACAAGGTTGCCAACTCTCACCACTATTATTCAACATAGTTTTAGAAGTTTTAGCCACAGCCATCAGAGAAAAAGAAATAAAAAGAATCCAAATCAGAAAAGAAGAATTACAACTGTCACTGTTTGCAGATGACATGATACTACACATAGAGAATCCTAAAGATGCTACCAGAAACTACTAGAGCTAATCAATGAATTTGGTAAAGTAGCAGGATACAAAATTAATGCACAGAAATTTCTAGCATTCCTATACACTAATGATGAAAAATCTGAAAGAGAAATTAAGGACACACTCCCATTTACCATTGCAACAAAAAGAATAAAATACCTGGAATAAACCTACCTAAGGAGACAAAAGACCTGTATGCAGAAAACTATAAGACACTGATGAAAGAAATTAAAGATGATACAAACAGATGGAGAGATATACCATGGTCTTGGATTGCAAGAATCACCATTGTGAAAATGACTATACTACCCAAAACAATCTACAGATTCAATCCAATCCCTATCAAATTACCAATGGCATTTTTTACAGAACTAAAACAAAAAATCTTAAAATGTGTATGGAGACACAAAAGACCCCAAATAGGAAAATCCATCTTGAGGGAAAAAAAGGAGCTGGAGGAATCAGACTCCCTGACTTCAGACTATACTACAAAGCTACAGTAATCAAGATAATATGGTACTGCCACAAATACAGAAATATAGATAAATCCAGCAAGATAGAAAGTCCAGAGATTAACCCATGCACCTATGGTCAACTAATCTATGACAAAGGAGGCAAGGGTATACAATGGAGAAAAGACAGCCTCTTCAATAAGTCGTGCTGGGAAAACTGGAGGGCTACATGTGAAAGAATGAAATTAGAACACTCCCTAACACCAGACACAAAAATAAACTCAAAATGGATTAAAGACCTAAATGTAAGGCCAGACACTATCAAACTCTTAGAGGAAAACAAAGGCAGAACACTCTAAGACATAAATCACAGCAAGATCCTTTTTGACCCACCTCCTAGAGGAATGGAAATAAAACCAAAAATAAACAAATGGGAGCTAATGAATCTTAAAAGACGCAGACGTAGAGAATGGACTTGAGGACATGGGGAGGGGGAAGTGTAAGCTGGGATGAAGTGAGAGAGTGGCAGGGACATATATACACTACCAAATGTAAAATAGATAGCTAGTGGGAAGCAGTTGCATAGCACAGGGAGATCAGCTCGGTGCTTTGTGTCCAGCTGGAGGGGTGGTGTAGGGAGTGTGGGAGGCAGACACAAGAGGGAGGAGACATGGGGACATATGTATACGTATAGCTGATTCACTTTGTTATACAGCAGAAACTAACACAACATTGTAAAGCAATTATACTCCAATAAGATGTTTAAAAAAAAAAAAGGATGAGTGAAGAGGTACCAAGAAAAATTTAAAAGGATAGCAATATTGTTATCATATTGAGAAAACTTCTAAACAAATAGCATTTCGTAACAATAAAATAAATCCACAATGAATGCATAGCAACTAAGAAAGATTATTCTGTGTATAATTATCATGAAAATATATAAAGCCAGTCTATTAGAAATAGAAGGAAAAGTTGACAGAATCACAATCACAGTGGAAGAATTTAATCCATATCTCTTGTGTTTAAAAGATCAAGTTGATCAAAATTACATGATGATACAGAATATTCTAATCCTAAAGCTAGTGACCTTCTTCAATAGACACACACTTTTAAACTTCGTAATTCACAGAATACATTTTCCTTTCAAATATTTCTAGAGTATTTAAAAAATTAATTTCATATCAGAACACCAAAACTCAATTACTTCATAAAATAGAAATTGCACATTACATTCTTTTGTGACAATTCAAAAAAAAAAAACCTTTTTGAACAAAGACGCTGAGAACAAAAGCTTATCCAAAGAAATCCAAACACTCAGGAATTTTAAAATACTTTAAAAAATAACATTGATATGAAAGAGGAAATAATGGTCTCCCCTCCAACACAGCCCTTTTTATAATCACACAAAGGCATCTTGTGTGCTAGTAGCATCCCTGGCTGGGACCATCCTGTTTATTCACCCTCCCTGGGAAATAGATGATGGGTGCTCTCTCCTCCTAGCGCCCCATTACTATCCGGGCTTCCTGCCTGCCAGGGACTGGAGGTCCTGGTGTGGGAAGTCAAAGGACATTCTTTTTTCTCAACACCTACTGAAATTAATTTTGACATTTTCTCCTTCCCCCAGTTCAGAGTCTATTTATTTTGGAAGCTTGGCTTTTTATGTATTCTTTCAAAATCCTTGTTTAGACCCTCCAACCTAACAGTAACACTTTTATTTTCCATCTTTTACTATGTTATTCCTTATGTGGTTCTATAGGCTTTAAATGCTGTAGCCATAGAGGAGCTGAATCTAGAAATGGCAAGGGTAACAGGAAATTTTAAAGAAAATTTAGCTAAAATAATATAAAAATATAATTTTTATTCTGCAATACGAGTATAAACTTGATTTAAAAAAACCATGACCCAATACATCACACACACAGGTGAAAACTAGGTCAATCTCACTTAAGAATATGGATGTAAATGTTTAAACAAAACATTAACAAAAAAAGAAATCCAAAGTACAGTACATAAAAACAACACAAGATTTGCCACAAACAAAATTGTATAAAATGTATTTTGAGTATTAGAAAATGTGAACTATGTGAAATGGCAAAATGTTGATAATTGTTGAAGCTAGGCATAAAGGTTCATTACACTCTTTTCTCTACTTTTGCTCACTTTTGAAAATTTCCATAACAAAATGATTTTTAAACAAATATGTACACCATGTCAAGGCAAAATTTATTTTATTACACTCAAAAATAATTCAATATAAAGAAATCTATTGATCATCAAATCAAAGGCAGGAAAAGAAAAGGCATTTGACATGATACAAAATTAATGCACAGAAATCTCTTGCATTCCTATATACTAATGATGAAAAATCTGAAAGAGAAATTAAGGAAACACTCCCATTTGCCATTGCAACAAAAAGAATAAAATACCTAGGAATAAACCTACCTAGGGAGACAAAAGAACTGTATGCAGAAAACTATAAGACACTGATGAAAGAAATTAAAGATGATACAAACAGATGGAGAGATATACCATGTTCTTGGATTGCAAGAATCAATATTGTGAAAATGACTATACTACCCAAAGCAATCTACAGATTCAATGCAATCCCTATCAAATTACCAATGGCAATTTTTACAGAACTAGAACAAAAAGTCTCAAAATTTGTATGGAGACACAAAAGACCCCAAATAGCCAAAGCAGTCTTGAGGGAAAAAAGCAGAGCTAGAAGAATTGGACTCCCTGACTTCAGACCATACTACAAAGCTACAGTAATCAAGACAATATGGTACTGGCACAAAAACAGAAATATAGATCAATGGAACAAGACAGAAAGCCCAGAGACAGACCCACACACCTACGGTCAACTAGTCTATGACAAAGGAGGCGAGGATATACAATGGAGAAAAGATAGTCTCTTCAATAAGTGGCGGTGAGAAAGCTGGACAGCTACATGTAAAAGAATGAAATTAGAACACTCCCTAACACCATACACAAAAATAAACTCAAAATGGATTGGAAACCTAAATGTGAGACTGGACACTATGGAACTCTTAGAGGAAAACAGAGGAAGAACACTCTTTGACATAAATCACAGCAAGATCTTTTTTGATCCACCTCCTAGAGTAATGGAAGTAAAAACGAAAATAAACAAATGAGACCTAATGAAGCTTAGAAGCTTTTGCACAGCAAAGGAAACCATAGACAGGATGAAGGGACAACACTCAGAATGGGAGAAAATATTTGCAAATGAATCAATGGACAAAGGATTAATTTCCAAAATATATAAACAGCTCATGCAGCTCAATATTAAAAAAACAAACAACTCAATCCAAGAATGGGCAGAGGACCTGGGTGGACATTTCTCCAAAGAAGACATACAGATGGCCAAGAAGCACATGAAAAGCGGCTCAACATCACTAATTATTGGAGAAATGCAAATCAGAACTACAGTGAGGTATCACCTCACACCAGTTAGAATAGGCATTATCAGAGAATCTACAAACAACAAATGCTGGAGAGGGTGTGGAGAGGGGGGAGCCCTCTTGCACTGTTGGTGGAAATGTAAATTGATACAGCCACTGTGGAGAACAGTGTGGAGGTTCCTTAGAGGGCTAGGGATAGAACTACCATATGACCTGGCAATCCCACTACTAGGCATATACCCAAAGAAAACCATAATTCAAAGAGACACATGCACCTCAACGTTCATTGCAGCACTATTTACAATGGCCAGGTCATGGAAGCAGCCTCGATGCCTATCGACAGATGACTGGATGAAGAAGATGTAGTACATATATACAATGGAGTATTACTCAGCCATAAAAAGGAAAGATATTGAGTTATTTGTAGTGAGGTGGATGGACCTAGAGTCTGTCATACAGAGAGAAGTAAGTCAGAAAGAGAAAGACAAATACCGTATGCTAACACATATATATAGAATCTAAGAAAAAAAAATGTCATGAAGAACCTAGGGGTAAGACAGGAATAAAGACACAGACCTACTAGAGAATGGACTTGAGGATATGGGGAGGGGGAAGGGTAAGCTGTGACAAAGTGAGAGAGTGGCATGGACATATATATACTACCAAACGTAAAATAGATAGCTAGTGGGAAGCAGCCGCATAGCACAGGGAGATCAACTCGGTGCTTTGTGACCACCTAGAGGAGTGGGATAGGGAGCGTGGGAGGGAGGGAGACGCAAGAGGGAAGAGATATGGGAACATATGTGTATGTATAACTGATTCACTTTGTTATAAAGCAGAAACTAACACACAGTTGTAAAGCAATTATACTCTAATAACGATGTAAAAAAAAAAAAAAAAGAAGAGAAGCTCCCTCTCTCTCTCTCTCTCCCCCTCCACCATGTGAAGACACAGCAAGAAGGCAGTTGTCCACAAGCCAGTAAGAGGGTCCTTACCAGAACAGACCATGCTGACACCTTGATCTTGGACTTCCAGCCTCCAGAACTGTGAGAAAATAAATTTCTGTGTTTAAGCCAACCCATCTGTGGTACTGTGTTATGGCAGCCCAAGCTGCCTAATATACCCAATAAGGTTTTTCATGTAAATATTTAATAAAATTGTTCTGCAGATCAACCCAAAGACTAACCTCTTAAGAGCTATATTCTAGAAAATCATTATTTGGCAACTTTCATTGATCAGTTAGGAGTCATCAATGGATGCTAAAACTAGTGGGTGAACATTTTATGAGTAATAGGATATTTATAGAATTTCAAAGGATTTCCCCACATGATACTCATTAATTACAAAGGGAAAATAATAACTGAATAATGGAAAAACCTGGCAGAAAAACCGCCTTCACTAAATTAGCCAAGCTACCATCACTAGTAAGAAATAGATTTGATGTATCTCCTAATATGACACACAGAGAATACAGCAACACTGATATTCCTGCCCAAGCCTGCATCATCTGAGTCTAATCTTGATGAAACATCAGATAACTCTACATTGAGAGACATTCTGCAGAATAACTGGCCTGCACCTTCCAAAACACTCAAATTCATGAAGTCTAGGAAAGACGGAGACACTATTCAAAAAATAAATAACTAAATAAAGGAAACCATAGAGATGTGACACCTGAATGCAATGTTATGATCTGAGATTTTCTTTTGCTACAAAAGACATTACGGGGGAATTCCCTGGCTGTCCATTGGTTGGGACTCTGAGCTTTCCCTGCTGAGGGCGCAGGTTGCATCCCTGGTCGGGGAACTAGGATCCCACAAGCTGCGAGGCGCTGCAAAAAAAAAAAAAAAAAAAAAAGACATTATTGGGCAACTAGCAAAATTTGAACAAGGTCTATAGGTTAGCTAGTAGTATTGTGTCAGTGTTACTTTCCTGATTTTGATCATTTTACTATGGTTACAGAAGAGACTTTGCCTTTTTTGAAGGAAATACACACTGAAGTACTCAGGGGCAAAGGGATGTCATGTCTGCAACTTGCTCTCAAAAAGTTAAGAAGAAAAACAAGTGTGTGTGTGTGTGTGTGTGTGTGTGTGTGTGAGAGAGAGAGAGAGAGAGAGAGAGAGAGATAAAGTAAACATGGTAAAATGTTAAAACTTAGAGGATCTGGTGAAGGATACATGGGACTTTTGTGCTATTCTTGCAATTTTCTGTAAATCTGAAAATATGCCAAAATACAAAGTTTAAAATAAGGATTCCATCTCGAGGATGACTTTAGCTCCAAGTTTTGAGGTAGACACACCACTGTTGTCCTAATCCTCAGATAAAAACTACTCTTAGGATCAAATGCTTTTATGGACACATTTGCACCCATATCTAAAAATTTAGATTTATACCAACATGTATAACATCTACATTATGAGCAAACTAAAACAAGCAGAAGGCAATCCCAGGATAGGAATTTAGGTCGATCCAAAGAGCCTCTTATGTTTCTGTCCTGGAAGCCAGGTGAATAAAGCCATCTTCAGTCAACCGGTGACAGAGTAAGTATCCTCTTGGCAAGTCTGTTTCTTTGGAGGAGCGAGGAGATTAGGAAATAAACTTCTTGGAAGGTTGAAACTTAAATCTTACCAAATGGCAGCACATACAATCAAAGATACTGCAGAAGTGACGAGATCTTCCTTGTGATCTGGTCCCATCTGGACAGAAATTCCACCTGAGGCTTATGTTAAATTTCTTCTGAAGATTCAACTCTCCGAGAGGAAACAAAAACTCTCCCCCATCTTGGGAAAACTGGACAGGACACACTTCCTGTCATTGTCAGTTACAAATGGCCTGCTCTCTCCAGAGCTCCGTAGAACAGGTGATGGGAAGTCTGCTCCTTGCCTGAAGGTAGCCCCTGAAATACATGGAGTCCAGGACAGAGCAGGCAGCCATTTCCTAAGCCCTTCTAAAAGCTGAGAAGGAATGTTCACATCCTCAGAAACCGCACCCAGTCATGACAACTTTTGCCAGCTGGAGTGAAACCTGCCACACTCAGTGCTCTAAAAGAGACAAGTAAAATCTGTTCTTTTTGTTTGGCTTGAAACCAGCCCTGGAAACCATCTCACATCCTATGTACATCTAGGCCCTCGTACAGTGAGGGAGAAGGTGCAAATGCAAAGCAAAACAGTTCCAGGTGACTACTGAGTAAACCAGGTTGAATTTCATTAGAATTCGCACGTGGTCCAGCCTAAAGTTGAGTCCAAGACAAAGGACTGAGTCCAGGTGGTATACTTTGAAAATGACCGGGGAATGAGAGTGAGGAACTGGGGAGATTCCAATGGTAAAGAAGAAATGCCAATCGAAGGCGCTTATCGAGCCGGTGACTGCTGTGGTCACTGGGCCACCGTCCAGTCCTGGTTGGACCTTCTGGGGAGCTGCACAGAATGCCCCTCAAAATCTACTCAAAGGCTTCCCTGGTGGCACAGTGGTTGAGAGTCCGCCTGCCGATGCAGGGGACACGGGTTCGTGCCCCGATCCGGGAAGATCCCACATGCCGCGGAGCGGCTGGGCCCGTGAGCCATGGCCACTGAGCCTGCGCATACGGAGCCTGTGCTCCGCAACGGGAGAGGCCACAACAGTGAGAGGCCCGCGTACCGCAAAAAAAAAAAAAAAAAAGAAAAAATTCTACTCAAGACGGGGAAGAAGGAGGTTTTAATGGTGAACGTCTATCCCACACTGATCCAGGGTTATTTTGGAGGGGTTAACCCTCTCATTCTCCCAGTCTTGTGCATGCATCAGGGCTTTGGGCAGACTCCTGCGGGGATCCTATGATGTTGAGGGCAGAAAGTGTGAGCTAGGCAGGGTCGCTCAGGAGAGGTGCTGTCAGCTACACTGGAATGTGGCTGTTTGCTGCAGCGTCCCCTGGAACAAAACAGTGAGCTGAAAGGCTCTAAGGGCAGTTCTACTAGACATTCTATACGATAGAAGCTCCATGCGAGGAAAAATCTGGGCCAGTGATGGAGAACCATCGAGAGCTCAGAAACAATGTCTGTAGTTTTAATTATATTTATTTAATTTAAGAAATATTTAATGAGCATTTACTATGTGCAAAGCACTCTGCAAGGTCCTTTGAGCAAAGCAGGATAATGCATAGATAAGAAAAGGATCAGCCCTCTGTAACTTCAATATCCACTGAGAAAAATCGTGCTTTCTCCCAAGGCCCACATTACTTAAGAAGCATTCTTGAACACCTTGCCGTAAGTGGATTACTGTACAGTGGACCTCATTTTTCCATAGAAACCATGTCATAATCCTTCAGTTTATTCCTGTATAAAGATTTGGCATCAAACACATATCTTCAATTAAAAAATGTATCAAAGAATTAAAAAATGCAAGAAGGCTAAGATTTTAGAACTTTTTAAAATTACAAAAGTAAAGTCTAAGTCCTATTAAGTAGGCCTCGTTGTATTATAGACATTGTCCACACAACTTTACTGTCCAGTGTCCAGTGCTGGGTAGTGGGACAGACTGGGCATTATAATCATCCAGCCACTCTAGAGACTATCATACAGAGTGAAGTAAGTCAGAAAGAGAAAAACAAATATTGTGTATTAACACATTATGTGGAATCTAGAAAAATGGTACAGATGAACCAGTTTGCAAGGCAGAAATAGAGACACAGATGTAGAGAACAAACGTATGGACATCAAGGGAGGAAAGTGGTGGGGGGTGGGGGTTGGTGGTGGGATGAATTGGGAGATTGGGATTGACATATATACACTAATATGTATAAGATGGATAACTAATAAGAACCTGCTGTATAAAACAGAAATAAATAAAATAAAATTCAAAAAAATAAAAATAATCATCCAGCCACAATTCCAACCCTACATCTGAACACTCACTGGACTTGGATAAGTCACTGCCCCTCCATCAACCCTGGCTCCAACTCACATCCTTCTAGAACCTTCCACTAAACAAGACTTTCTCCGTCCTTTGAACTCTTCCAAAATTCACCAGGATTTACCTCTGATTTTTAGCATTTTTTGTCTCTCAGTCTTATTCTAGTATTTCAAAGGTTCATATTGAAGTAACCCTCCTCCAAAAGTGAAATAAAGTCAACTTAGTTTTGAAGTACCTTTAGCCACAACGAAGTGAGAAAGTCAGGTGGATAATGAAAACTAAATATACGTGTGTGTGCGTGTGTGTGTGTGTGCGTGCACGCGCGCATGTGTGTTTGCCTGTGAAAAAGACCTGGAAATTAAGATTTGATCCCTGGAATCATAAACCCTCAAGGTCTCAGGGTTAGAAAGGATTTTAAAACGGATTCTTGAATTCTTTCAGCAATGTTCCCACCCAGGGGTGTTCAGAGTATGCCTCAATACATGCACTACAGGTAGCCATTAATAATAAAAATATGTATAATAATTAAGTGCTTATATGCTGGCTGCTGTGCTAAGCCCTTTGAACACCTTGTCTTTTTTAACCCTCACAACAGCTTCAAGAGGTACACACTATGATTTTCATTTTATAGAAATAGAAAGCAAGGCCAAAGAGGTTAAGAAACTTGTCCAAATCACAGAGCTAACCAGGCGGAAGATCCAGAGCCTTCTGTATTTTCATCGTATTAAAACTTCACCAAGAGGGATTCCCTGGTGGCGCAGTGGTTGAGAGTCCGCCTGCCGATGCAGGGGACACGGGTTCGTGCCCCGGTCCGCGAAGATCCCACATGCCGCGGAGCGGCTGGGCCCGTGAGCCATGGCTGCTGAGCCTGCGCGTCCGGAGCCTGTGCTCCGCAACGGGAGAGGCCATAACAGTGAGAGGCCCGCAACTTCATCAAGATTCTCTCTGTGCCCTTTGGTCACAGCTCAGCTCCTTGGGGCTCCATAAGTCCCATCATTTCTCGAATGGCTGCAGACTCCATATGGAAACAGGAAGCTCTGGGCCACTGGAGGAGGGCGGAGTAAAGAGGGGAAAATTGAAGCTTTAGGCAGAAAAATAGAAAATTTTTGAAAAGTGTATCAAGGAAGAAAAGGCCATTAGGAAAGGGAGGGGTGTCAAGTTGGGAAGTGAGAGTTAAAACGAGAGGCTCCCCGCTGAGAAGGGTAAGTTTGGTGCCAAGGTAAAAGCGTGCAGGAATTCTGCAAACAGAGCCAGGAATCCAAGTTCATGTGAACAGCTCTTAAGTTGCTGGGGTGTGCCTAGGAATCATAGGAAAAAGACATCAATTTTTCAGAGATTCAAGACTTAAGAGAAAAATTATAATAAACTGGAAGCATGCTAAGGTGTGGGAAACACAGGCACTGATATCAGACAGGCCCACTCACCGCCTGTGCAAGCTGGGCAAATAATTTAACCTCTCTGAACCTCAGTCTCCTCATCTATAAAATGGGAATAGCAATAGATTCTTCACAGCATTTTATAAGGATCAAATCGTTAAAGTACATAAATAAATGTTTAGAACATAGTAGGTACTTAATAAAGAGTTCTAAAGTTTGTGACTGCAGTGGAGGATGCAATGGAGCTTGAAAAGAGCTCTGCAGCAAATCAACCAAACAGCAGGAAAGGCCTGGCTGAGACCAGAGCATGGCTATTGAAGGGTTTGGTTCAGATCCTCAACACAATTTTTCTCCCACATGCTTAAGAGTCTGGGAGGAGGAATGAACATCCTCTCCCCTGCACTTCTACCCCGATAAAAACAGAAGAGGGGGTAATTGTTATGCCATGCAAAGTGCCTTCTATGGCAGGCTTTTAAAAATTAGGTATATTATGTCTTGCAAATTCATTTTCAATTATTTTGAAATGAGCTTGATCCAGCCACTTCTATAAGCAGAACGTTAAATGCAGCAAACATGGATGTGCTGAAACAATTGCAGTCAGGGGACCCTGCGTTCTGTGCCTATGTAGTCTTCATAGTACCAGACCACTTCAGCAGATCATCAGTGAATTGCTAAAGTCAGAGGCGAGTGGAAGATGCAGTGGACACATCACTATATCATGAAACCTGTTTGTACCAAGTGAGAAACCCAGTCAATACTGTCTCTAAAATGGTCTTTAATTCTGCCACAAAAGAACAGGTATGGCTAACTGCATTTCCAATTCAGGTAATTGTTATAATTTGCCAGTTATAAATCACTATTCTATAGCATAAAAATAGTCATTAAAAAGATTCCAGGTTTAAAAAAAATCAGCTGATGGGATGACTATAAAAGCCAAATTAAAGGGGAAACAAGATTCCATTAGTGTGGAAGAAACTAAGAAAGGCAGCCTGAACTTGTACTTGCCATGGATAATGGAGGCACAGTGGTCACTCTTGGTGGTACGATTCTTTTCTGCTCCCAGAATTGTACTTTGCAATGAATTGGGATGGGGTTAAGCAATTTTTCTAAAAAGTCTTGATGAAGCCTCTACTGTTCTAATGGGGTGTAGCTGTTATGAAATTCCGATTGTTGATTATTTTGCAGAAAGTTAATTATTTATCCTTTTCAGAACAAGGGAGTGTGGGAAAGGAAAGTGGTTGGATGTGAAATTATAGAATCTCAGTGCTGAAAGTGACCTCATCTCACTTAGTTTAACTCTTCACTTTACACATGAGGTGCCTGAGAGTCAGGAAGATGTGGTGGCTCATCCAAGGTCAAAAGGTGTAAAAGTGAGGGAGCCATGACCTTCACCTGTCCAGTATAGGCTCTCCCATTAGTACCTTCACAGGGACAGGTTATACATTTGAGATTTTTAATTTCAGGGTCAGAGCACACTGCTGCCTTACTTTGCAGCATCACCAGCTGCCCAAAAGACATAAATGAATCTAACCCTTTATAAGGACCAGATTTTGAAGCACTTTGAGGATGAACATATTCCTAAAATGAGCTGATCTCCTGCACCACCCTCCAAAACAGAGAATATTGAACATAATTCAGAATACCGCGCCACAAAGATGTCTACATCCTAATATGTCAATAGTGCCTTACGTGGCAAAACGTTTTGCAGATGTGATTAAGTGAAGGATCTTGAGATGGGAGATTATTCTGGATTATCTAGGTGGGCCCTAGATGTGATCGCAAGGGTTCTTATAAGAGGGAGGCAGGGGTCTCAAAAAAAGAGAAAGGGATGACCTGACATGACAAGGGGAACAGAGGTTGGTGTGATGTAGGGAAGGATAGCTCTAGTGGAAATTCTGTTTAAACTGGGACTTAAAAGATAAAGAGAAATTTACTAGGCAAAGAGGAAAGGTGCACTGAAAGTCATTAAAGACAGAGGAAACGGCATGTGAAAAGGCCCAATTTTTGGAAAGCATGGGACAAATTCAAGGAACTGAAAGCTGATGATCAGTATGGCTGGACCGAAGAGAACAAGGCATCCACCAAAACAGAGGGGGCCGGATTATGCATGACCTTCTAGACCAAATTAATAAAGATGAACTTTATTCTAAGAGCAATGGAAAACCAGTGGAGGGCTTTAAACAGGAGAGTATTATTAGCTTTAAACAGGAGAGTATTATTAACAGATTTGCATTCTGAAGTGGTCAGTTTGACACTGTGGTTAAGGGTAGATTGAAGAGGGGGCAGGAGAGGAAGTGGGTTAGCCATCCAGAAGCATGATGATGGTGGCTTGCTTAAGTAAGGGTGATGGCATGGGGGGGGGGGAAGTAAGGGGACACATTTGAGTGATCTTGAGATGACATAATCAACAGACCTGTGTGACTGTTTTAGATGTGGAAAGTGGAGGGGGGAGGGTGGAATCAAAGACAACTTTAAGGCTCCTGGTTGCAACAACCAGAAGGAAAAACAAATATCGTATATTAACACATATATGTGGCAGCTAGAAAAATGGTACAGATGACCTTAGTGGCAAAGCAGAAATAGAGACACAGATGTAGAGAACACATGTATGGACACTAAGTGGGGAAGGGGGGTGGGATGAATTGGGAGAGGGGGATTGACATATATACACTACTGATACTATGTATAAAATAGATAACTAATGAGAAGCTGTTACATAGCACAGGGAACTCTACTCAATGCTCTGTGGTGACCTAAATGGGAAGGAAATCTAAAAAAGAGGGGATATGTGTATACGTATAGCTGATTCACTTTGCTGTACAGTAGAAACTAACACAGCATTATAAAGCAAGCATACTCCAATAAAAAATTTTTTAAAAAAAAAGATGCAAAAAAAAAAAAGCAGAGGCAGAGGTTATTATTATTTTAAACCATTTAAAACCTCAATGCTCATCAGAATGGTAATGGCTTAGTAAATTCTGCCAGCCTTTACCGTGGAATACTCTGCAGCATTTACAAAGGAGGAACTATAAGAAAAAAATAAGAAATACTCCCCAGCTAAATAAAAAAAAGCAAAGTACAGAACACAGAGTAAGTGTGCTACCATTTGGTTTTTTTTTTTTTTAAATGTGTGTGTGTGTACTTGTTCACTTACATAAGCATAGAAACCGAATATAAAAGAAGTAACTGTGATTACCACTGGAGGCACCAGGTGGGAGAAAGTCTTGCTTTTCACTGTACAATGTTGTGCTACTTCAATGTTTTAATATGTGTTTGAATTGCCTATTTTTTTAGACTGAATTTCAAGTAAATACATAACTAAACGTAAAATGCATATCTTCCTAAAAGAACGGAAGGCATGAGATAATGCCAAGAACGCAAACAAAAGACAAAGGAGACAATATCAAACAAATTAGAATTCCTGCCAAAAACTTTTCACAGGATAAAGCAGGTTATTTTGAGCTGAAGAAAGATACCATGCAGAATTCATATGTAATCCTCTTGAAACGTTACCAAAAATCATAGCCTAAAGCACATGAAATTTTAAAACTTAGAAATATGAAGATAAATTGGCAAAACTAAAATCACAAAGGGAGATCTAAATATACCTTTTGAAGAGTACAGAATAAAACCACAGAAAATAAAGAAACTAATAAAATTTAAAGTATTATTTACAGAAACTAATGAACTTTGTAACCTACAGTCTACACATCCCTTTCAAATAAAAAAATTATCTCCTAGGGCAAAGTGAAAACTACCGTAAATTCCCCAAAGTAAAAATTATATAGGATTCTTTCTCTTCCCATAATACAGCAAAATTAGCAGTTAATATTTGGAAAGCAATCACCTGGAAATTTTAAATCCATCTCTGAGAGAATACTTAAATTGCAATTCCATGTTGTTTAGAAAAATAACAGCAGTGGCACAGTGAAAACATTACATATCAAAACCAGTGGGGTATGACTAAAATTGTACTCATAATATCGATAGCCTTAAATGCGTTCATTATTTAAAAGAAAGAAATAATAACAAAATGAATACACTTAGATCAAGCTCAAAAAGCTAAATGAAAGCAAGAAAGTAAATCCAAGGCAACACTTACCAAGTTGTTTTTTATTAAATATGACAGAATCCCCAGTGTTTAGATGCAACACACACACACACACACACACACACACACACACACACACACATTGAAGACAGATGGGGAAGTTCCATCCTTTCATAGTTGGTGAAACTTTTACTAGTATACCCTCTCTTGGTTAATCACCAATATACATTAGCATGTTTAAGTTCTAAACATTTTTACCTTTAAACAAGAGACTATTTAATTTTGTACAACTTTACTAGCACAATACTGATGTCATCTTACCCTGAAGGTAAAAGTATAAATTGGGATCATTTTTTATGAAAATAAATTTGTTAATATATATCTAAAGACATAGAATTTAATTGATAATTTGACTTTTGTGTAAATATTCTAAAGAACTAAACAATTCTAGAGATGTGCAATACCTGGCTAAAAGGATTTTCACAAGAGTTATTTTAATGGTGAAAATCGGCCAACTTTAAATGTGCCACATTGGGAGAGCGATGACTGATTTATTGGTCATGCACCAGCATCCTCTGCAGCATTTATATTCACACTGAGGATTTAATTATGGTCAGGAGGGAAAACAGCATATAAACACAGTATATAGAGTCCCAATTTTGTAAAATGCCTATGTTACCGAGTCCAAGCTCGCTCTGCTCGCCGAACGACAGGCCAATGAATCGGAGACGAGGTGTTGAGGCAAAGGAATACGACTTTATTCGGAAAGCCAGCAGACACAGAAGATGGCCGACTAGTGTCTCTGAAAAACCATCTTATGGGGTCTGGATGCCAGTTTGTTTAATAGAATCAGAGAGGGAGAGGCGGTGAGGAAGTAAAGTAAAAGGGCCATCGGTCTTGCAAAACATCCCCTGGAATGGCCAGCCTCGGGGAGGGGATGTGTTAATTTCTTCTTTTCTGCAGCCATCCACGGGTGGGCAGGGTCAGGTTGTCTCCCTGTGCACTGAACAGAGGCACTTTAGTTTAACATTCAGGCAGAGGGGCAGTGTTCCCCAAAGCAAAGAAAAGCAAAGTTTAAAGTCAAAGAAACAGATCGAACATGGAGTCCAATTTAGCTCTTGCCTGTTATACCTTGGCTACTTTAAAAAATAAAACCTCCATGAATAAGATTCAGAGATTTCCAAATAAAGTCATCTTTAATATGAGGAGAACCAGTTCCTGGTTCTAACTGTGTTTAGCTGCATGACTTGGGAAAACTTATTTTTCCCTCTGGACCCGTCTCCTCATTGGCGGGGGTTGACTTAAAGTATCCCTTCCAGGTCTAAAGTACTGTGATTCTTTTATTCTATGCCTTCAAAATGACAAAGTCATTTTAGGTACATCCTGTAAATTCAGATGTAAGTACTCATATTTTGTGAATGACTATTTTATGCAAAGCACTACTGTAGAGATAGTCAAAGGCTCTGATGTGATTCTCCTAACTCTAAGGTGTATTAATAATCAATTTACGTAAACCAATTTTCATCTTATAGCAAAGGAAGAAAGCAAGACAAAACGTAAGTTCTTGTTATTTCACATCATAATTTTAATAGCTCTGTTTGTTTCATTCTTCAACTTTGAGGGTATCTTAATGCAGCCAACATCTAATGATTATGGCTTGCTTATGTACACGGTATGTTAATTTAGGGATCTGTGCAGGTATCTTTTCCCTTCGAAAATGATTTGTTATTGTCTTGTAAGAATAGGCATTTCTAGACTTTTCATTAAAGCTCCTAAGATGCGAAACATATTTTGATTCTTTCTCTTGTATCCTTTTCCTTTCTTTCTTTTCCCTTCATGTCCTTCCTTCTTAGCTCAAGATTCAATGTTCAGTTGCTAGGATCTCAACATTCTGCAGTGAGTAGATAACTTTCCTTTGAATTTGTAAGTGCAAGGTAAATGACACTGCATTTCACGCAATGAAGATGTTGGTCTTCTGCAAGCTGGCTAACTACTCGTGGGGACCTGGGAGTCAGGAGGCCTGGCTCCAGTCCCCGCTTTGCAGTATGTGACTATGTGCGAGTCACTTCCCATCCCTGGTCTCAAGGGTCTCATCTGTTATATCACACAAAAAGGAAATGGAGGGGGAGGGAACTTTTTCCAGGGATTGCGAGCTGGGGATGCTTTCAGGTAGCACAGTGAGTGAAGTGGCCAGGTGGTTACTGGGGCAAAACGCAAGAGTTCATGCCGCAACTTCGAGAGCATCTGTTACCTAATCCAAGCTCGCTCTGCTCGCCACACGACAGGCCAATAAATCGGAGATGAGGTGTTCAGGCAAAGGAATACGACTTTACTTGGAAAGCTGGCAGACTAATGTCTCAAAATAACCATCTTATGGGGTATGGTGGCCTGTTTCTTTCATAGCACAGAGAGGGGGAGGAGGTGCGGAAGTAAAGTAAAAAGGCCATAAGATTTGCAAATGTCTCCTGGAATGGCCAGCCTCGGGGAGGAGATGTGTTAATTTCTTCTTTCTTGCAGCCATCCACAGGTGGACAGGGTCAGGATGCTTCCCTGAACAAAGGCACTTTGGTTTAACATTCAGGCCTAGGGGCACGGTTCCCCGAGGCAGTCCATTATGTATCCTTTTAGTGAAGAAAAGCAACGGAAAGCAAGGGTTAAAGTAAAAGAAACAGATCCAACATGTAGTCATATCTGGCTCTTCCCTGTTACACAGCTATGACTCAGCTTCAGCCCCAGATCCAATGCTGTATCTGATTTTTTTCCAGGGATGCTAGAAATGTGGGGTTTTATGTGAAATCCCCAATTATTCAACGTTGACTACTCATTCCGTATTTTCACATGGTGCAGCCACACACAAATGGCAACAGCCCAGATTCTTTCTATAGGACAACAGTTTACCACTTCTATTCTGGAAGAATATCAAGCCCACTCCAGTGAGAAGATGCCGCCTCCACGGTCTTGTTTACAGTTCCTTCCTTCACGTGGTGGTACAGTTTCCATCACCATCAATAACAAGCCTGCATGAAGCAGCTACTGTCAACAGAGCACATGCTCGTCACTGGCAATACAACACAAGCACAGATCTCCACTGAAGCCCTAATGGACACAGATACCAGGGAACTTTCGTCCTTTAAGTACAACTTGCCTGTCTCCCCCTTTTCAAAGACTTCCCTGACTCCTGCCCCCATCGTGACCCAATCCAAGCAGAAGAAATGCCTCTCTCTTTTACCTGCTTATAGCATCTTGCCCAAAACTCTCTTTCAGACCTTATTACACCGTATTAGCATTCTTTAGTTTAGTATCTATCATTCTCAATAGGCTGTGAGCTCCCTGAGGGCAGGTTGGTGTCCTTTTTCTTTTTGTACCCTCAGCGTTTCCTTTAGGACCTTCGACACTCTTTGCAAACAGATACATCGTCCAGGTAGGAATGCAGAACACACATGATCCGGGCTGGGTGCCCATACGGAGCTTCCCATGGAGAAAAGCAAGAGTTCAGAGGAAGCTCCATTCCTCGAACTGAAAGAAGAAAGAGTGGTTTTGTGGAAGAGATGCAGTTAAGCAGAGCACACAGCTGATGCTGGGTCTACAGGAGGCCATCTGAGACGGGAAGAAGGGCCCTCCTCTCCCTGGTGGGTACTCCCCAACCAGAGTTAGGCATGACCAATGCCATGTGGTAGATTTAACCAAGATGCAACCAGGGTCTCCATTTTCCTCAAAATACAGGAAAATTTTTATGGAAACTCAAATTCTATGGTTTATGGAAAGTGGGAAATTCTCCTATGACAGTTCAGCAGGCTTCAACTCTTAGGACCCCCTCCCTGTCTGGGTTTCAGCTTCATGCGCACTTTCTATGTGGGCCAACATTGACCCAGACATGACGCCAGATCCTCCTCTAATATCTACACACACATTCCCCTCCCCACCCACGAGACGTCACCCAAGGCTCGAGTCAACGTGGCCAATGTTCCTCAGGATCTGAGAGGGAGACAGATGAAGTGGTCACATGACAGCAACAGAAACAACCCTAGGTCCCACTGGAAGCTTTCCCACTATCACCTCCTCTTCTGAAATGCTTGGTTTTTCTGCAGCCAGCCAAGCCCTCAAGTGCACAGAAGCCATGTCTACCTGCAGCGACTTTCTCCACTGCACAGGGAGTTAGCCCTCTCCTCCAGCGGGTCTCTCTCTCCACTCTCTTTATTCTTCTCTCCCCACACCAATCCTCCTGCCGCCCAGAACCAGCGTCCAGTATTTCAGTTCCCTCTTTTTGCTTCTGCTCCCCTTTGTGGCTTGAGCCCCTGCCAGCTTCCATTGCACACGGGGTCTCCGCCTCACGCCAGTGGCGCATCACAGGCTATTCCAAGCAAAGGTAGCTTCCTTCGGAAGAAGACTTCTGCTGCCTGCATCGCCTCACGCTGAGTTACAGACGCTACAGGAAATCTGACTCCTGGCCCAGGCAAGAGCCCATCCGGGGAGCAGTCAGCACTGTCTTCATTTTGTAAAGTTTAGGATGGCGGAGTCAGCCGTGAGTTCGTGGGCAACTTGGTAGAAGACACCAAACTGCAGAATTCAGGGTTTCTCTCCACAGTTTTCCTGAGCTGTTTGGAGGTGTGACAGTGAGGCTATGACATCACCTCTTTTCTTGGTTCTTTTCGTTTTCTTGAGACCGGATTGGGAAGAAGGGAACGAGGTTTCCTGTGACTGATTCAAAGAAGGGAAAGCTTGAGTGACTTTAGAATGAATTTGGCTTTCCTTTTGGCCTTCCTGTGGGAGTGAACGTGAAATGTAAAATTCCATGATTAGGCATTTGCTGATCAGAAAAGCGTCTTGGGGGCAGCCGTGAGGGGCCTCACTGCAAAGAGTGGTTCACTTGGCACTTGACAGTGAGCAAGGGATCTTTCCTCTGGGGCCTCACACTGAAACATAAACTTCTGCATTAGCCACTCCAATTCGTTTTTGTTTTAATCCATTTTCTAAGCTAATGCAGTGTTTTCAGTATGATCTCACAGTGTCCTGGCATAGGAAGGGCCATGATGTCATACTCCAGCTATTCATTATGATTCTAATATGTGAGGGGAAATGGCCAATTCTTTTCTGGCTCCATGTGTTATGGCAGTTTGAACATTCTCTATCCAGTTAAGAGTAAATCAAGATGAAAAAGACCTATAATTTCCCAAAGAGGGCTGCAGCAGACAGCCCACATAAATTAGGAGTTGCTTACTTGGAGGATATATAAACTGGGTAATTATTTTTAGGTGTAGATAACTGTGATCAAATTAAAGAGCTCTATGGATAGAAAAGAGGGGGAAAGAGTCAGGGAAAGAGACAAAGAAATAAGGCCATTGAATACATCTCAGGAATTTTGATTCCTGTATTTATTCTCAGAAGTGAGGGAGGACAGAGGAAAGAGCCAGAGGAATGGAGTAGCGTGAATATCTTCCATGTGGGCTCGTTCACAAGTGGGTCTCCAGAGTCATAGACAGTTAGTTCTGGAAGAAACTGAGGCCCAGGGTTGGGAGGTAACTTGGCCGAATCTCTCAAGTGAGTTATGCCAGAAGAAGGATGAGGGAGTGCGTCTTCCAGTCTTCAGTTCTTAGTGGTCAACTGTTTAACTTCCACTTGAGTTCTCGTAGCTGTATGTTTCAGGAGCGCAAAGTGGTGGGATTTGCCTAAGTCATTTTTCCTGTAACTTAACTAGGAGAGCTGCCTGTTGGAGACTACTTGGACTGGGGATTTTTGCCGCTACCTAAAGCAAGCCTGGGAGGGAATTTCCCCTCAGGAGCAGTGAGGGGGTGGGAAGAGTTTCAGGATGCAGGATTAGAAGGTCAGGATGCTAGCTCGGACCTCCGTGCCTTTGTTCAGGGAGGCTTGGTCTCCTTGTCAAGATGAATGAACCAAGCCTGGCTCACAGAGTCAAGTGAGAATCAAGCCAGATGAAGAAGGGAGAAGCGCTCATCAATTGCAAAGTGTGAAATAACGTGTGGTGTTGACAGTGTTAATATTATGATTAAAAGCCTGATGGAGGAGGTCTTCCAAAAGAGTGTAGGAGTCATAGCCTAGGGCTTTGGGGTCATTTGTGCAGGCTGCCTGTCAGCCACAAGAAGAAGGAGACCCAGACATCAAATACCTCCCCAGAAGGGACACGAAGGACCCAGGAGCATGGATGGTTGGATAAGCCTGCTGGGACAGTATTCTCAGAGGGGATGCTAGCAACTGCCCTGAGGTGGAGCCTCCACGTCCAGCTTCAGGGCATGTCAATCCCAGGCACCAGACAGACAGTGGGAACACAGCTCACTCAACTTCAAAAGCATCACAAAAGGCAAAATCACACAGAGTCAACTTGTACCTTGCAAGTCCCAACCGATCCAATTTATTTTTTTAGGGTGAGAACAGGTTGGGGTCTCCCTAGTGGGACCCCTGTTGAAATAGGTAGCTGGTATTTCAGCCTATATTGTCCAAAAAGCACAGAATCACACTCAGAGAGCTGAGATGCTTAAGCTCTGAGGCCCTGGAGACTAGATGGGCTGAGAAGGTGGATGAGTCATGTTTCTCATCCTGTGCGAACTCGGGATGAGCTCCTTGAAGAGGAGGATAGGCAAAGTTCCCTCTGCCACTTAGATTGCTTCCTTTCTCTCCTCTCCCTTCCTCTGGCATTTATCATCGAGTTAGCACGTGTGATGTGACTTCTCTGAACAAGTGGTGGAGCTCTGGACCGTTCTCACCAGATCATTCCCCTCAACTGTGTTTACCGTGGAGGTCCCTCAGGCCCGAACACGTGTGCCATGGCGGGCTTAATCAGTGGAGTCAGGCATGGTCAGCTGATCATGGACAGAGGCTCCAAAGAACCAGCTGTGGCCCTTCTGCCCCCAGATCCTGCAGGAGTGCCAAGGCAGAACTTGTATCAAAGTCTCGGCAAAGGACCAAGAGGAATCTATTGGAAATGACTCCAGCTAGAGGCCCCTTCTCTTATTTCCTGGCTCTATGGACATGAGCTGTCTAGCCTGGGGAAATTCCTCTCCTTTCTGGGGTTTGTAAATTACAAAGATTGGACTAGGTGAGCTCTAAGTATCTCTAACATTCTACCTGGAGCAACAACGTGCTGATGCAGGCTGTAACTAAGCACGTTCGAAAGAGACTCAACGTGCTGGACACACCCCTTTGTAGCAGCACATTGCTACATCTCTGAAATTGTAAAAGGTATTAGTGTGGAGTCCTGGATTCAAAACGGTAGGACTAAGACATGGCTGGGATCCAAAGTCAAAAGGGAGGGGTTGGGGGATGCTGCTTCACTGTGGAATGCCGGGCCCCTTGTTTATTTTATTTAACAAATATCTGTGTAGCACCTACTATTGCCAGACATTGTTCCAAGTGCTTTACAAATATTTTCTTAGTCCTAGTTACAGCCCTATGAGGAAGGCACTATTATTATGTCCATTTTACTGATAAGAAAACTGAGGCACAAAGAAATTAAGAAACTTGCTTAAGATCATACTGCTAATAAGTAAGGGCTTATTAATATATTTGCTCAGATTTTAACAGGACTAGCATTCACATTAAGGAGGAAAGAGATCAAAAGCAGCATCCCCAGGGAGGAGAATAAGAAAGCTGGGAAGTATACCCAGGATTTTTGACCCTCAAGCTCATGCTTTATCCACTTCCATAGCATTTCTCACGGTATTTTTTTTTTCCAAAAGACATTAATAGGTAACTTACGAACATATGAAAAGATGTGGATGTGACTTAAACAAAGTTCAGCCAGTCTCTTTGCTATAAGACTTTTCAGAACCTTTACGGTAAGTCCCCCACATACAAACGAGTTTCATTCTGAGAGTGTGTTCATAAGTCCAATCAAGATAGCCTGGATACCCAACTAACACAATCGGCTATATAGTACTGTACTGTAATAGGTTTAGAATACTTTTCACGCAAATAATACATAAAAAAACAAACACAAAAAATGAAGAAAACATTTTTAATCGTACAGTACAGTACCTTGAAAAGTACAGTAGTACCAGTTACATCACTGCTGCTTTTATGCTTGCTTCCAGACATCCTGGGCTTGAAATAAAGATACTGTACTACTGTCCTCTCTACAGTACTGTACAGTAAAGTACACAAAAGCACAACCACTTGTCGAGGTTGCACACACGTGACAATGTACGCCAGACACGTGAACTAACCTAAGTGATTGGACATGCGAACTCATGTTCGCATCTTTGAAAGTTTGCAACTTGAAGGTTCGTATGTAGGGGACTTACTGTACTCTGCTAAGAATCCTTATGAATCTTCCAGGGAGGTGATAGAATGCAGCATCTCTCAAACGTGTTTGATGATAGGACCCTTTTTTTCAAGGAGTAGCTCAAGGGATGAAAGCCCTGACGAGCACACTTCGAAAACAATGCAGTGGAAAGTTGGTTTGTATTCATTATATCCTCCAAATGTGATCATTGACCCCTCCCCTTCTGAACGCTTCTATCACATTATCCTCTCATTCTTCAACATGTTTAACTTGCCGTTGTGTGCAGTGTATGCACACACCTGTCTCACCTCTACTGCTAGTGGGTAAGCTCCTTAGGGCAGAGCCCTCTCTGGTTTATCTTTGTGATCTTCTCAGTAGTGAGCACAGTGTATTGCATTTAGTAGACACTCAGATAGATGCGTGTTAAATGAATCAAGGAGTGTGTGAAAAACATTTCCACGTGAGAATAATAGAAACCAGTTCCATCCCCCCCACAAAAAAAAGAAAGGAAAGAAAATGAAAACTGAGAGCTCCATTTTAGGTTAGAATTCTATGGTGGTGATGGTGTGAAAAACAGTAAAGTTCAGGAGAAAAGGCTACTTCTCTCATGAGAGCTGGTTTGTTGGTAACAGAAAGAGTACAGAGAAAAAGCAAAAGAAGCAGCAAGATTACCCAGCTTTTCAAACTGAAGGGAACATTGAAGGTATACCTGCCTGAGCCCAGCACTTTGTAAGTGGGGAAACGGAGGCCTAGATATACACTGGGACATCCTCCAGGACAAAAAAATATCAATCCTGGGCTTCCCTGGTGGCGCAGTGGTTGGGAGTCCGCCTGCCGATGCAGGGGACACGGGTTCGTGCCCCGGTCAGGGAAGATCCCACATGCCGTGGAGCGGCTGGGCTTGTGAGCCATGGCCGCTGAGCCTGCGCGTCCGGAGCCTGTGCTCCGCAACGGGAGAGGCCACAGCAGTGAGAGGCCCACGTACCGAAAAAAAAAAAAAAAAAAAATCAATCCTCAGATGTTCATAATGCTATCAAGGCTGTAAAACCAAAGAATCATTCAAAACTGACCTCCTGAAATTCTTTTTAAGGAAATGTCATTATAGGTAGGCAGGAAAAAAAGCGATTTCTTATTAGATTCTTCTCCTGTTTGGAAACAGCGTGAGACAATCTAATGTGGAAGGGCCAAAGGGCAATTTTGCTGTCAGTCCTGAGCTCCCACAAGCCTCTCCTTCTCACGTCTCCCCTCTCCTACCCAGTTACGATGTCCCAAGCTCAGATCCAGACAGTTGCATAGGAGAGTCACTCAAAAATGCTAAGCCCTGAGTTTCCATCGGTCTGTACCAAGCCCACAAAGCATAAGGCTCACAGAAGAGAAACTGCAATTTTCGTAGCTCGCCCGTCAGCCAGCTTACCCAATGGATCATTTTTCCTAAATCTTGGTAAGAGCTGATGTCAAAAAATCATACATTTTAAAAAATTCAAGTCTGAAATAAATCAGCAACAGCGGATTCCCTCAGCCTAGTCACAAACCTGCAGCCATGAAATATGAAAAGGAACAAAGGCCATGGGGCCAGAATTTTTTGTTATGGTTTTCTGTGAAATATCATGTTACCTCCCCACGTCCTGGAGTTTTCTCAGCGTTCGCTGGAAGAGACCTCCATCAGATAATGGGAAGGGAGTAAAGAGCTGCCATTGAAATTCAGAGCCTTGTCTAAACCCCACACATGGGTGAACTCAGGGGACGGTTGTCTTGAAGTTCTTCTAAGGTCAAGGGTATTTGTTTGCCAGTAAGAATGCCTGCTGAGAACACGCCACAGACAAGCTGGAGTTCCCACACACTGTTCTTTGGAAAAAATCATGATGCTGCCCTAGTTCTGTCCGATCTAACCCGGTATTTCAGCACCTATCTGAATAATTCGGTCACGCTTTCATTCCTTAATGCATAGTTACATGTCCACGCGTATTTGGGGGCCAAAATAAAGGGACATGAGAAAAATAATCTAAGTCTTTATAAACAAGGATAAATGGCAAATAGAATTTCTTTTTTTTAGATGCCTTATGTGATTTATTTAATTATAAAATCCAGAATTGTATAAACATTGTAGATATTATCATCTCATTTTACAAGTGGTGCAACAGGCTCTGAAAAGTAAAGGAAATTTTTACAATATCATTCAGATAGTAATTAATGGAGACAGACTTTGAAAACCAATATTCCTAACACTCAAATCTTGTTACATTGAATTAAAACCACGATTTAGGTTTAACTGTTATGTTCTGTTTTATTGATGCTCAATATAAGAAGTAGTAGAGGGCTTCCCTGGTGGCACAGTGGTTGAGAGTCCGCCTGCCGATGCAGGGGACACGGGTTCGTGCCCCGGTCCGGGAGGATCCCACATGCCGCGGAGTGGCTGGGCCCGTGAGCCATAGCCGCTGAGCCTGCGCGTCCGGAGCCTGTGCTCCGCAACGGGAGGGGCCACAACAGTGAGAGGCCCGCGTACAGCAAAAAAAAAAAAAAAAAAGAAGAAGAAGTAGTAGAAGATACTGATTTCTCGATTCTTTGTAAAATCATCACTGAATTTTTTTCTGTTGTCTTTTGATTGTGCCTTATATGGAAACGAGTAAGATAAATCACTTCCAAATTTGGTTTGAGGATTTAAAAAAAAAAGCTTTTTCTCATTTCATTACACTTACCATGAATGCCCTTCCTTATTCTCTCCTCTGTTTATAGAATTTCTGTTTCACATATGTGAGGGACAATCTTTGTACTTTATTAAATACTTTTATTTATATGAAACACTTTTATCCGTCTTATTTGATCCCCACAAGGTACAGTCTTTGCCCCACTGTACACCTGCTGAGGCTCAGAGAAGTTAAAGAAACCACCCAGGGTAGCACAGAGGCTGCCAGAGTCAGGATTAGGGTGAGACTGGACTTCCTTCTCTGTCCAATTCCCATAAGTATTGGGTAATCCTCCTGTAGGTTTATGTCTTCCATCCAGTGTGGATTAGGTTCTGCCAATCTTAAACATGATACGCCGGTGTCCTGCTGCAGAGATGAATTTACGAAGCCATGGCTTGGGGTAGTGATTCCATACTAGGAGGAGATCTTCCTGGCCCGCTGCTGCCGGCAGTGTGACTGTGGGCGCTCACTGGGGGGTAGCCACACGGTGCAAGCTGGCAGAGCCTGTGGTCCAGGTTTCCTCTGGCACATGGTTCCATTCAGATTCATTGTAAACAGCTCTATTTTGAGAGCAGAGTGTGGCTATTACTAATTTCTATTGCTATGTCCAGAAATGGAATCAAAACGTAGAGGAAAATCGTTAATCGTTTCCACATTAATTTTCCACGATTATCAACAAGCGTTGAATCTACCCCTGACCTCTTCTCAGACTGAACTAGAAAACAGCCTTCCAGGGCAGCCCCTGTCGGGGGCACACACAC